>NC_056726.1:181170210-181187710 GCF_019279795.1 Protopterus annectens
TGCAGCAACATCAATATCTGCAACAGCAGGGAACAGGCACCTGGCATAATCCAGCCTTCCCCAGTGTACAAGGAGGGGAAATTTTGGACAAATTTAGTAAGAGATTTTTTTTCTTTCACTTCAATCTACAGAATTCTTAACTACCAGACCTATATGTGGAAGTTTGTGTTTTTGTGTATAGACAGTTTGAGTGAACTGGCTGCTGCTCTTCCCCTGAAGGTAGTGCCTTGCTCAACTCTCTTGTTTCCAACAGTTCCCTTGTATTTAAACATATCTTAGGAAATATGTATGATTGCGCAGATATTGTGTCTAGGGCCTATGTTTCTGCTACTGCTTTGAAGAGGTATACCTGGGTACAAAATCAAAAGTTTTTTGATGAGGTAAAGTCTGTAATTTGAATTCAGCTTTAGGTATGAGGTTTTATTTGGCCCTTCTGTTACTCAAGTCCTCAGACAATGTGTTGAGAGAGGGAAAATAATTCAAGGAGTTCCTATGGTGTTTTAAGACACCCTTCTTTTACATTTCTCCCTGATCCCTTTTCATAGCTAGGAAAAAGAACAAGCAATTCTTGCTTTCTTAAACCAAAAGGGAAACAAAACAAGATAGCAGAAGGGAAACAATAAGAAACAAGAATCCTTTCCAAAAAAGGGCCAGTCTGCAACTTTGACTGTGCTAGGATTCTTCCTCCTTCCCACCCTTTCTCTTACCCCATTCTCTCAAAACCTGGCCTAACAACTGGCTCTGTACATTCTCCTTTGGCAGCACATTGTGACAAGCTTATGGTTGTTAAAGGTGGTTCAGGAGTGGTGCACTTGGCACTGAATACAAAAATCTCCATTTATGGAAATTCTTCTCCACCCTCTGAACCAAACATAATTTTTTTCCTCATGTTCTTCAGCACTCATTCACCCCAGGAGTCATAGAATCATTGCCATTAAACCAAAGGGGCAAAGGCTTCTATTCCAGAGTGTGTCTGATACAGAAAGATTCCTCTTGTTGACCAGCTTTCCTTTCTAAGTCTGTATGTGCAATTTCCAAGATTCAAGATGTTGATCTTTCACAGTCTGTTATATCTCATTTCCCAGGAAAGCTTTATGGTAACACTGGACCTAAAACATGCATGCCATCACATTCCTATAGCCAAAAGCTTCAGGAAATTTCTCCAATTTCATGTATATGGGTCACACTGTCAGTTCTCCGCATTACCCTTTGGGTTATCTACTGCTCCAAGGATGTTTACAAAGTGTCTAGCTCCAGTCATTGCAGACTAAATGACACTCACATGTTTTGATTAATTAAATGACTTGCATCTCTTTGCAGAGGCTCTTTCCAGATGTTAAGGGTCCATAACATGGGATTTGATGTTGTCATTTTCATTCATTCCTTAACCAATGGGTTTGGATCTGACCCGGACACTTTCTAAAGATTGTAGGATTGAATCTTAAGCTCCTCCTTTAACCATGATGCCCTTGACCACTACAACACCTCAGATTTTTTTTTGCTTCTCATCAAGACAGTCAGATTGCGACTACTCGAGCTCCTTTGGGGTTGTGACTGCTTATTTTTTACTTTAATCAGGATATTCTTCTTCTTTAATCTTCTGGTTTAAAAGGTCACCTCCCTGCTTCAGCTTCCTTCTCAGGTACTTCTTCAGGGGCTCAAACCCTTTCTCAAATATCTAAGGAGTCCAGGGAGAACCATAAGCACTCTCCTGTCTGGACTCCTTCACAGACGCCTATTTCAGAACTGACAAAAAAGGTTCCCAAATTGTTGGATCCGAAGCCTTCAGGTATGACACAGTCTGTGGCTTTGTTTCCTCAGATCCGTGTTCCCAGGACTGGTGTCCCTAAGGCTGAGGTCACCCTTATTACAGGACACTCCCAAGAAGTCCTCTAGACCATCCTCCACATCCTGTTCTATTAGCTCCTCTCATAGTCTTTCTGAAGCGGAGGTGGATAGGATGATGAGGAAATTCCTCAAACCACAGATCCAGATGGGAATTTTGCCAGCTCCATCCCCCACCGGATCCATGATCCTCCAACCTGCTTTTCTTCCTTTTGTTACTCCTTCTCAGATACAACCACCCATTTTGGAGCCCGCGTATCCAAAAGCCCCAGGAGCTGATACATTGGATCCAACAGTTCTTCCTACTTCAACACCAACTACCTCCCTGACCCAATCGGCTCTGACTCTGTTGGAGCATGACTGCTTTCAGATCCAAAGCACTGACATTGGGTCAGAGGAGTTGACTTTCACTCCGAAGTTTTCATCACTTCCTTCAGATCCTCGGAGTTTGATAGCTCAGCTTCAACTTACCCCTTAAAGTCTCTGCTTTGGAGGGATTGTCCTTGTTCTCTCTGAGTCCCTCTGCTTTTGAGGTGGCAGAGAGGGTTTTCTCCCAACCCAGAATAGTGTTGACTCTCCCGTCCTTGGATCCATATCCTGTTCCCTCTCTGGATCCTGTGTCTGAGCCTTCACATCCTCCATCACAGGGACAGTCTGCCCAGAACAGCTTCCAAACAACTATGGAGCTCGTCTGTAATGATACCTCCCAGGAACATCCCACTGAGGAGGTTTCTCTTAAGAGAACATGCAAATTAAGGCACGTGGATTCCATGCAGGAATCCCACACAGAAGACACTGACTTTGATGAGGGGGAAGGGTCCCCTAGATCTCCACCGGAAGATGTCTCATTTGGAGAGATCCTAGAACTCCTTCACCAGAAAGGTGGTTGGTCTGCCAAAAACCCTTCCCAGGAGGACTCAGTGTTTTTGGAATCTTTCAGGTCTGGCCCATCTACATCTTGGATTACCTCCCTGCAGATGAGCTTATAGATCTTGTCTCCTTCAGGGCATAGAAGGAACCAGACTCCATGGATCCTTTCCCAAAATGACCAGGTAAGATTATTAGTGCCCCGACAGATAGCAGTGGACAAAAGGTGTACCAGTAGATGGCATGGATGTTGTGGCAGTCACAAAGAAGGAGTTAGCAGAACAGTTCCACTGTCCATCTGGAAGTGGGGGTCTGTGCGTCAGTGACATTTGCATTGCAATCGCTGAATTACTTAACACGCTTCACCAGATTACAGAGGAACTTAATAAAGGAGCTCTCTAATTCTACCCCAGGGTCCATGTCTGCAGAGGAACAGACAACCTCTTCCTCGAGAATGACCACCCTACAGTCCATCTTGAATGCATACAGGAGGTTAATCTCACATGGCTCAGAGGGTACCTCAGGGGTGGCCAGTTCAGGCATAGCATTAAGGAGAAATGTCCGGATGTGGTTATGTGACCTCACGGAACCTTTCAAGGCATCATTAATCATTGTTCCATTTGATGGATCGTCATTGTTGGGCTCAACAGTGAAAGTGACTCTCTCCCACAGTGAACAGGATGAGAAGACCTTGTTTGCCATTGGAATTCACTTTTCTCCCCCACAGAGACCCTTATCTAGGAACAAGCATGGTGGTATGAAAATGTGGTTCAAGAAGTCTCAAGGTCCTTTCCAGGAGTCACATGGAAAATTTTCCCCCAGAGGCAAGGGGGAACAATTATAATGGTAGATGCCACATGCATGGCAGAGGGAGGCAACAAAATCCAGGATCTTGAGATTCTTTCTTGGACAAGTCCTTCCATTGCTCCTGAAAGGTTGCTTAACTGCCCCCCCCCCCCCCCAGGCAGTTGGGAGCGTCTGTCCTTGCACCAAGATGCCTGGCTAACCATCACAAATAACTTGTGGGTGCAAAGGATCATATCCAGAGGATACTTCATTCCTTTTTACAACTTCCAGTGAAACCAAAGATAGTTCTCCCTCATGTTCCACCCAATCAGAGGGAGCTAGCAGCTCAAGAAATTGCCAAGTTGCTAGACAAAAGTCATCCAGGAGGTCCCAACAGACCAAACAAGATCTGGAATTTACTCAAGGCTCTTTTTAGTGTCAAAAAAGACAGGGGACCTGAACTCCAATTTGCAGATAGTCACGGTCCAGTCCATTCTACCTCTTCTTCAGAAGGATGACTGGATGTGCTCAATCGACCTTCAAGCTGCGTACTCTGGCATCAAAATGAACAGGTGATCATGAAGATATCTCTGTTTCCTGACTGGGAACGAGCCATTACCAGTTCAGAGCCCTGCCTTTGGTCTCACCACAGACCCTAGGGTGTTCACCAAATATATGGCAGTGGTAGCAGCTCACCTGAGACTGCTGGCATTCAGTGTTACCCTAATTAGATGACTGGCTCCTGACTGTACCAACCAGGCATCTACTTATAAAAGTCAGAGATTACCTGGTCCACCTAGCATCTGCAGTGGGAATCACCATCAACATACAAAAATCTCATTTGCAACCAGTCCAAGTGATAGATTTCATAGAGGCTCACTTGGACACAGTCAACTGTCTGTCTTTTCTGCCTCAAAACAGGATCTTTATTGTGCATTACAAATTAAATAATTTCCAGGAATAGAGCTGCCTTTGGTTCCATGGTGCTCTAGAACATCCTTGGGACAACCCAAGGTTACTGGAGCAGGGGACTCTGTCCCATTGCTTGAGGAATGAATGAAAATGACAACATCAGACAAAGAAGTTATGTACTCAACATAACATTCCATCTGTATTGTCCATTTTCACTCTTCTTCAACTTCCCCCTGTCCTTTTACTTTTGGAGATACCTAACAGAAGTGTTGTTAGGAACCTGATCTTTCAGCTATCACTTTCTTGTCTTAACATTGTTATTGTATTATGTGTATATAATATGTGTAACAGCAGCAAACTCAATCTGAGGTGTTGTAATGGTTGGGGGCATTATGGAAAAGGTAGGAGCTCGAGATTCAGATCCTAGAATCTTTAGAAAGTGGCCGAGTTGGATCCAAACCCATTGGTTGAGGAAGAGTGAAAATGGACAACACAGATTGAACATTATGGTGAGTACATAACTTCTTTTTTCATCTCTTCTAACCACTATGGGACTCCAGACAAATATTCAGAAATCCTCATTGACTCCACCATTTAATACTGTTTTGCTAGGATGTCTTGTAGACACTCTGCAGCAAAAGGGCTTTTTGACACAGGAGAAGGTGGATTTTTATCTGGAAATCTTCCTGAGCTTCTCAACTCAGTGTCAGACTTCAGCCATAGAGTTTCTCAGGATTCTGGTGTTTATGTCTTCTGTGATTTTCATGATTCCATTCATCAGGTTACAAATGGGAAAGATCCAGTAGTATGTAAAAACACATGAACAAAATACTTGCATCATCTGGATTGCCAGATACATATCAGGTTTTGTAAAAAATGAACTGCACTGATAGAAGCTACAAATACAAGCAAATAGGGGTCTTTCCTTTTCTCCTCAACATCCAAGTCAGTCTGTAAGTACAGATGCCTCATATTTTGTTTGGAGACAGTTTCCTTGAGGATAAAGGTGCAAGACCTGTGGGATTCTTTATGCATACCAGAAGACGTAAGTATAAAATCCATGTTGGTGGTGATTGATGCCTTAAAATCTGTTCATCATTTATGGTCCAGAGGATCATTCCAGATGATCACAGAAAACACCACAGTGATGTGGTACATCAATAAGTAAGGGGGCACAAGGTCATACCCTCTATGCAGGCTGGCTGTGATTGGTTGAGAGTTAGCTCTTCAGCAATCTATAACCCTCCAAGCATCTTGCATTATGTCAGAACCAAACATAGTGCAGACAAGCTGAGCATGACAGATCCTCACAAATGGAAATTGAATGATGGGATCTAGGAATTGATCCATTTGTGGGTAATACCTCAAATACATCTGTTTGCCTCCTTTAAAAACAAACAATTCCTCAGATTCTGCTGCAGTGCTCTGTGCAAACAGGCTTGGAAAAAAGATACTTTTTCATTCCTTTGGATGGGAATGTTCATTTTTGTATTTACACCCTTTCCACTGATATCCAAGGTAATTCTGAATATTCAGAGGGACTCTCCAAAAATAATTGTGGTGACACGTTTTTGGCCCAAGCAACATTGGTCCTCCTTTCTCATGGAATTGACCAAGGGCAGTTATCACAAACGTCCACACAAACTGGACCTATTCACACACAACAGGGGGAGCTTGATACTGTTTTCACAAAGGCTGTATATTTTTCCCTTCCTTAGGGAATCTAAATGTTCTGCTTCCATCTTTTCTTTGTTCCAAAAGGCTTAGGAAAATATTTTCCCTTCCTGGCCTTCCATGTCATCAAGTCAGCACCTCTGCTATTTCACATTTTCACATGATGGTTTTCCAGAGGATTATACTGCTGTTATAGCATATCATCTGGATAGTGCCATTGGGTGTGGGGCCCTACACAGGATTATTTTGGCTGGGCTTCATTCAGTAAAAGGTGGTCTGATAGGAGGAAGCCCATAACCAGTAATAGCAGCATTAGGACCGCTTGGCAAGTAAAACTTGCCTAAGTTATCAAACACCCTCCTCTCTCCCATAATGCAATACAGTGGCAAGCCTCTTCAGATTATTGTTACTGTTCTAATGTTCGGAGGCAGAAGGATTGCCCCCATGCTGCCTTTTGAATTTTCAAAGTAAAATTCTGTTTGATTTGTTTATTTATTTATTTATATATCTATTTTTTCTAACTTTTTCTGTGAGGATTCCTTTGAACATGTTTCTCCCAGGTCCCCCTAAACTTGTTATAGAGAATGTTTATTCTTTAAATATGCCTATTGGAGGAAAATTCTTCATCAAGGTAGATATTCTGTGTGTTTATGTTACCTCAGAGCTCAACTAACATAGGTGTCAGTTTTGTTAATATTTTTTAAGTCTTGCTTTAGATTAACATAACATTCATAAGTGTAATTTTTGTCAACATTTTTTAGGTCTGCTTTTAAATGTAGAGTATAACATCTAAAGAATCATTTCGTAGAGCGACCTCTTTCTGCCAAAGACATAACTAAAGCTTTGCTTTTTTATCATTTTATCATATATTTTCTAAGTTCAGAAATAACTGTCATTACTGGATCTGCCATCCTATCTTAAAAAATGACATAAAACAATGTCATTTAGGCTGTTAGTCCTTTTTTTCCTAAAATCATTGGCAGTCCACTTCAAATGATTAATGTAATGGTAACTGACACCTTGGATAAGACTGTACAGTTTACTCCTTTATTTGGCTTTTATTTGATTTCACTATCCTATTTTCGATTATGAAAGGGTATTTTCATGCCTCCAAGGAGCTTGAAGCCACCTCTACCCAGAGGTTACGCCCACATCCTTTCTGACATCAGTTATAACAAGATGGCAGAGGGTATGATAAGGGCTCAGATGAGCCCCAGTACCCTGCTTCATCTGTGGTTGATAGGGAATCCTTGGCATTTTTTTCTTTCATAGTATGTCTCAAACTCCTGTGTTGTACCACAGAGTTTCACAACAGTCCTGAGGATGTCAGCTGTGTCTGGGCCCTTGTCAATGGCAAACTGCACATTGTTGATTTTGGCACTGTATGGGTCAATAGTGATGCTTCTGGTGTTGAGTATTAATTTAAGATCAGTTTTCTCATTGCTGTTGCTATTAACAGTGTTCTTGGCACCAGTGCTTGGATCTTGATGCCAGTGTTGCTGATGGCCCCTTCAGCTTTCATGGCAAATCACCCTACCTGGCCCAGAGGTTTTTGGTGCTGTGTTACTCAGGACTGATGATGCTGTTGATGTCAGTGATGAACCAGGAAGCTTCCCTTACAATGATTCCCCTCATTAGTGCTCATCCCAGTCTCATTGCCAGCACATAATACAGTTAAGCCGTCTGCTCCTGAGCCTTTGACCCTGTGACTTGTCCCACAACAACAGGCCAGGAAAACTGCAGCCCTTCCTGAAGGTACTATGCAAGAGGTAATACTGTGACTCCCCTTCTAGAATCTCCTCCAATGTCCCAGGCCTTGGAAATGTTTAAAATTAATATAGTAATGGCTGTTTGGCCACTGACTTTGTGTTCTTTTCACAGAGGAGGCTCCAGAAGGCCTGTAGGTCTTTCTGGCAGTCCTCCTGGGTGAGATCTTTCTTTGCTGATAACTGGAAGGTACCACCTGCCTCTGCTGTGTGGCACAGAGGGATGGAGACCTGACTACAAACCAAATGCCTCAAGTTTGAATAGCAGGTAGAGTGCAGGAAAATCTTGATAGGGGTGGAATAGGAATGAGCAGCTCATGCCAGTTTACTCATCCTCAGGGAAGGGTATAGTCTACATTTGCTCAAGAGGAAGCTTGCATGTAAACACTAGTTGTAGACTTGGAGGATGTGGGCTTGTTCTCCCAAGCCATTGATGCTAGCCATTCTATGTAGGTGTGTGAGAGCTTGCATATGCAGATACAAGGGGCATAGGAAGTTTATATAGTGATGCAAGTGTAGACATCCGCCACTAGGATGTGGGGGCAGAGCTATATAAATACCTCCCTACCCTGTTGCAAGTATGACGCAGGCTACTGGGGGGAGGAAAGCTGTGTAGTTCTGCTTAGAATTGTCTCCATATGGTCCAGTTTTGAAGGGATGAGATAGATTACCATTGGAATAGGTAGAGGGTCTCTTCCATGCAGTAAACAAACAGCGGCACAAACCACCCTCACAGCTGTCTGGATGATGACAATGTATGTACTTTTCTCCAGTTTTGATGATAGCATGCCCTTGGCTTTTGCATAGAATTTGCAATCTTTATTAACTAAGACTCTTGAGCCTGAGCATGTAACAGACATAAAACCAATAAATAGATAAATAAATACATGCAGAAAAATATGACAGTTTATGTCTGAAATTGGTGATGGCTAAGCTAATAAACTTATTTGTAGTGTAATGTCTTCCTGGACAGGTTAAAACATACTCCCAGTAAAGATGAAATTTAGGGGCTTTGTGAACTGAGAGTTCCTGTGCCACATTCTGGAATCAAGGAAGGCAGTTGAACCCACATGAAAAGTTGGTAAATGAACAATTACACAGTCAAATCCCGGGAACAACTTGCCACTCCATAGCTGATAACTTGAGAAATGCTCTTGCGAGTAGGTAGGAACTAGACCATGAATGGCATTATAGGTTATAACTAAGATTTTTAAAACTTAACTCATCATAGAAGGTGACTAGTTCAAAACCTATAGCATAGGAGTAATGTGACATGTATCAGATACCCCAGTCATTATCCTAGCTATGACATTGTGCACCCACTGAAAGCAGACAAAGTCACTTGATAAACTCAGAGTAAAGCACATTACAGTAATCTAGACAGGAGAATGCAAGAGTTTGGATCACTGCTGCAGGGTCCACAAATGGAATCACATTTGATCTGGAGATATTATTCATTTAATAATATGATGAATTAAAAACAGCAGCACTTGGCCCTTCATTGTTGGTGAACTATCAATCATCACTTCAGTTATCTGCACACATGGCATGAAGTTTCTGCACAAAAAGTGATAGAAGAGAGGTCAAATATGGATGTATAGTGTCATGCATTAGCAAGACCTCAGCCTTTGAAGGGATTAGTTTAAGTCATCTAGATTCCAGTCACAATTGCACTGCTGCCACACAGTGTTAAAGTGTAATAAGATCAGGCACCTGTTGTTGAGAAAAGGAGTGGTAAAGATTACTGGTATGTGATACAGTTCATCCATTTCAAAAGTATACCAGTCAGTTGTAAGCAGTGGTTACTCTGCATCTTTAAGTCTCTTCCCAGGTTCTTAAGCACCTCCTCTATTTTCCATAATCTACCACTCCTCCCTTCTATCCAAATTGTGTTTTCTGTGTTCAAGTCATTACTGAGAAATGCTTTTCTGTTCACTTGTTAATATATTTAATAGAAAAAAATTGGAGAATATACATCGTAGGTCAGTTCAGTAAAGTTACAGAATAATTTTCCATTTTTTTATTGTCTTCTGCTTGTAAATTAGTTAAACTCTTAGTTTTATTGTTTGAGTTTTTTTCTTGCCCCTGGTCATCATCTTGCGTAGTTGGTTACTGACCTTTTATGGGCTTGAATTCAAATTTTTTTTTTTGCTATTACTTGAAGATTCATTGCAGACCTTTTATGGGCTTGAATTCAATTTTTTTTTTGTTTTGCTATTACTTGGAGATTCATTGCAGGAATATCTTCTTTCTGTTGTTTGGCAGTGTTTGCTATTGTATATAAGGCCTCAGGGTTTCCTAAGTGTTCCACGTGTGAGCACTAGATTCCTCTTCAGGATACCCACACTGTTTGTGTGGAGTGTCTGTAAGTGGAAGACCTAGATGCAAATTGTGAAAAAAATGATTTTTAGATTTTACAGGAGGGATCCAATAAATTGATATTGAGAGGGTTACTGACATCTAACACATCTGTTTTTAAACCCTTGAAAGAGAAAAGGAAACATGGATGGAGGGAGGGGAGTAAGGATTCAGGTAGGCCTTCCTCTTTAGTGTCAGAGGTGGCAAACACTTGTATAACTGTCTCTCTCTGTCTCTCTGGATGTAATTGGAGGATGAATCTCCCTGCATCTTTTGCAAGACCCAGGATAACTGATTCAGGGAGATAGTATCCAGAGGCTACATTGTTCCCTTTGTAAACCCACCAATTTCCATACCCCTATTTTGGATATCCCACCTCCATCAAAGACACTTGACCAAAGCAGACACAGCAAACCTAAAAGCAAAAAGAGCCATCCAAGAGATCTCACCAGAACACAAAGGATTTAGCTCCTTAGAAGATGAAGGACCTTGGGCCCATATTACATTTGAGTGGCATAAATCAGTGTATAAGGAACAGAAAATGCCAGATGGGACCCAGTGTAGTCAGTTTCCTTTGCTTGCAGAGCAGAAACTAGATATGCACTGTAGAGCTGCAGGACATCTGTGCATCAATATAATCAAGGCATCCAGGAGATTCCTGCATATTAGTATCAGTTCCAGGCAGTCTTCTTTGGTATTACCATAGCTGCCAGGGTGCTTAAGAAATGCATGGCAGCCATAGCAGCTTATTTAAGGCTAAAGACTTTTCCCTTATTTGAATGACTAGCTGCTGGTCTCCACAACAAGAGCCAGTGATACGAGCAAAGGATGATTTAATGAACTGTTCAGGTCCTTGGGGATTTCAGTGAAAACCAAGACGTCCCAGAGGCCCTTTCCTCATCCACTGAGTTTACCAGATTCTTCTTTCCTCACCTGGAGTAATGCTGACTCAAGCTTCATGCCAATGTGAAGATTAAGGCATCCAGGGCAGTATTATATTGTTGTCAAGTAGTATTTTTCTTATAGCATAACTTTCCACTCTCGCTGCATGTGCTTATACATCCAGGGCTAGACATGCAGTGGAACATGCTTGTGTGTTATTCGGTTCTATATTATATCATCGAACGCTTACAAAAGCGAACAATGATTAATTGACCCCATGTAAGCGAAAGCTTGCAATGTCGAAACCTCAGAACAACAATTTTTTTCCAAGGGAAAAAAATCGTTCCAAAAAAAAAACATTAAAACATTACATAAAGTAGGGGCTTCACCCCACACCCCCCGACGGGGGCTGTGCCACCCCACACCCCCCCTACTTAAATATACCAACTCCAAGATCACACTACAGTGCCGAAAATGGCAAAATAATGGAAGCGGCCAAACAAATTCGCCTAAAAGCCGCTTCGCTATTTTGCCTTTTTGTTCTTTTATGTTCGATCAAGACACATTGGACAAAATGTGTCTGCGATCACGTAATAGGAACCCTGCTATTCTGCCACTGTGGCAACTAAGGCAATTCCCTGTGCATTCCTAGCCCTTGCTGTGGATCATCCTCAAGTACAGCCAGAGTTCAGTTATCATTTTTTTTCTGTCATCATCTTCAGTGGTGGCTTTACTAAGGCAGTCTTTCACAGGACTGCCACTTCACCCTTCCATCTCTCAGCATGACCATAACCACAGATGCATCTAAACTGGGATGGTGGTGGCAGGACATTATTTAGGACAGATAATTCAAGGAACCTATACAACTCGAGGCCTCTGTGCATCAACACTGTGGAGAAGAAGACAGTCCTCCTAACTTTGTATATTTTGTAGGGCTTCCCTCCCCAGACCATGACTACTGTCCACTCTGCCGATTTGGTGGTGGCCTGTTACATCAACAAGTTGATACACCGTACTCAAGCTGATACACTATACACCTTATTTTGAGAAGCAGTGAGACTATGAGAATGGGCCATGTTGACATTTTACTTTCTGATAGCAAGGTGTATTCCAAGTCAGGCCGGCTGTCTGGCAGATAAACTCAACTTATGCTTAGCGATACTTCATGAGTGCTTCCTCATTCAGTGGGAAACTCCATGTCCCACCATTGGAGAAGGCCTTGTTGCAACCCATTTGCATACCTGATCAATGCCATATGCAACAGCAGCTGTTTCTCTGTAATATCCCTCATGGAGGCCTGCAATGGCCACTTGATCTCCTTTACACCTTTCTCCCATTTCCATTCCTAATAACATTCTTGCAAAAATCCAAAATGTACAAGGCCTAGTTTAGCTTCTTAGCCCCATTCTTCTCTTCAGACCTCACAAAGGTCTCCTATCCAGTCCATTTAACAAGCCTTACTCAGACCTTCATTATCCAGCCCATTTAACAAGCCTTACTCAGACCTTCATTCCTTAAGACTAACTGCATGGTTTCCCTAGATGTTCATTGTATGGATCACTGCTGCAGTAGCTTTAGTTATATGAGTTTTATTCTGCCAAGAATATAATAGTTTGCTAACTTCCAAAGCTTCAGGACACCCTCCATGTGCTCAAACCATAAGGCAACTAGAGATGCACTGCCTAAAATCACAGGTTTCAGCACTGACACAGCCCTTCAGAGATTTCCTGGCATTGGTGAGGGTGCTCCTGTACAAGCTTTCAAGGATCAGTGGGCAGTTTATGCAGTTCCTCTGCTGATCAGCTAAGTTCCCTTTGGGAGAAAACCTTCCACATAAAACAATGTATTGTTTAGATGTACTTTCTTGCTTATGAAAATCATTTTTAATCTAGTAGTTTGTGTTTTAATGGACTGTCATGAGACTTAACCGTAGTTTTAAATGGGAGTTGTTTAATGTAGTTGACAGCCATTTTTCTGTGGGGAAATTGTTTTTTTTTACTTTTTGGGGGTTGACAAAGTGTATTAAAGTGGTTTTTACAGTGTTTTTGTAAGAAAAAACTGGGATTTACAACTTTAAATTTTTATCAGCTTATACTGCTCATTTTCTCTGAGAAAGAGGCCTCATGTTTCACTTGAATATGAGAGAAACTACTGGTCCCATGTTTAGCTCTTCTTCTAGCCACAAAAAGAAAAAGTTAAGCATACAGCCTTTGCCACCACAACAGTTTGCCTCAGCCGCAGGTGAATGACTCTGCTGTGGCCAAAGCAAGTTCCTCATATCACTCCTTTTTTACCCTGGATTTCTCTGATGCAGCACCTATAGCCAGCATGGACCAGGGATTAGCCACATCCTTTGTGGCTGTTGGAGTCCCCTTAGTGGTCAAGGAAGAGCCATTCTTGTCAGCCATGGGAAAGGGAACAAGAAAGACTTACCTGTTCAGTCAGAATGTTGTGTCCATTCCTTGGGAAGCTGCTGCTGCCATTAACAACACTACTAGCTCCACTTTTCCTGTCAAGAAGAAACAGAAAACTAAACATGTATCTACTATTCCTCAAAGTTCCATAGGCAGGAGTAGTTCAGTAGATTTGGCCCAGGGTTTAATTCAGGGTATTAACTATTCTTCTTAGGCAATTTCCGCTATTCAAAAAAAAAGAGAGAGAGAGAGAGAGAGGCTTCTTTTCCTGAAGTGATTCAAGAATCTGAATCTGAACAGGAAGATAAAGGGACAGATACAGGGTTTTCTCCTCAGATTTTTGATTTAGACTCTGAGGAGAACACAGTATCTGATTATCCAAGTAGGGATTTTGCTCTCTCTCTGTGACAGATAAACGAACAACTACAAACACTCTGCAGTTTAAAAAAGGCTGAAATTCCATTTGCTGAATATAAAGCTATGCTTATGCACCAATCCTGGATAAAGAATAGTTGTGTAAAATCTTATAATATGAATAGAAGGATTTCTTTTGAGTTCCTTCCTGCACCCCCCACACTGTATAACTCCTCTATCTTCCTTATCTTCTCCACCCATTCTTTCCTTCACAATAGTCTGACTGTTCCACCCGTTCTTTTCTTCCCAATAGTCTGACTGAGTCTCTGCCCCCAAAACTTCCTGCAAATTTTCTCAATTAGTAACTTGTCTATTATCTCTTTACTGTTAAGTTTTGTGGTAGATAGAAATATTAGTATCTACTATTATTAGAAATGTATATTAACCTTAGTGTGTATGTGTAAAATTGATGTATTAAGAACTTACTGTCTTATTCTCTTTGTGTTACTTCTCTGGTGTAATGTTTTGAAATTTTGTACAATTGTTCTGTTGTAAATGTGGAACTTTTTTCCCAGGGCTTCTGTTGAAAAAGGACCTGGGTCCAGTTGGACTTTCCCAGTAAACAATTGTAAAATAAATAATAAATAAATAAATTTCCAAACTGTGTCAGTGTTTTTAGTGAGAGAACACTGAGGTTTCTCAGTCCCTCAGAAAATAGCAGTGATCTGTTCTAGACTGAATTTCCAGAACCTTCATCCATTCCTCCAATGCTGACAGTTTTGGAGGATGTGTGTGTCACTGCCTACAATTTTCCTGACAGTCAACATGATGCCCTTATAGAGGCAGATAAAGTGTATAAAGTTCCTCAGTCTTTTAGTTTTTTATAAATTTACCCCAAACCTAACCAGCAGCTATGTTAGTTAATCCTACTGGTGCTAAACATTTACTTAATTCCAATCCTACACTTTCCAATAAGGATGGTAAAATAATTGATAAGTTTGGGCAAAAAGGTGTATGCATCTGCAATTGTAATTTTCAGAATTTTAAACTGTAAAGCTCACACGTAAAAGTTTTTTCTGACTAATTGTGAATATAAGAGCAATGTTATATCTGCAGTATCTTCTTGGGAGATACATCTGTGTTAATTGGTTAAATTTTTTCCATTTTATGGGTCACAACTCAAAGTGTGAATATGCGTCACTTGATAATTCTTCTAGGCCTATTGCCACCGATACTGCTGTGAGGAGGTTTGCCTGGCTGCATTCTCAGAACTTTCCAGATGATGTGAAAAATGAGATTATAAATTCTCTTCTGTATAGAGATTTTGATTTTGGTCCCTCTGCTGCTGCGATTAACAAAAAGTGTGTTGAGAGAGGTAAGCTGATCCAGGGAATTTCTAAGATTTTTCAGCCCTCCTGTTGCAAATTTTCTAAGGAATTCCCTAATCCCTCGTCCAATTTTGGCAAGAAACAAAATAAACAGTCTCGGTAAAATGCTGGTAAACAGACTTTTAAGAAAAAATGGCAAGAGGCTTCCAAAAAGATTACAGGGAACCCCCCCCCAAAAAAAAAAAAACGACGACAGTCCAATAAGTCAGAATGGACTCCCACCCTGACAGTCCATTTCCTTTACCAAAAAATCTAAATCTCCACTTTTCTCTTTGGCAGCTGATTGTTTCAGGCAAATGGTTTCTGAAGATCATCCATCAAAGTTACAGACGGCAGTGGGAGGAAATTCCCCCTTTCTGGGGGCAATTCCTCATTCACCTGATCAGAGTCATCTGTTTCCCCTGTCCTTCAACACATTTTGTCTCATGATGTGATAAGAGCTAGTTCCTCATTCCCAGGTTGGGGAAAAAATTATTCAATGGTGTTTTTGGTGTCAAAGAAAGAAAGGAAATCCTTGGAGACAGTTCTGGACCTTTCTTTCATAATCTAAATTGTGATAGTGCCCAAGCTCAAAATGCTGTCACTTCACAACCTGTTACCTCTTCTTCCTCATTTAAATTTCCTGGTAATGCTAAATTTAAAAGCTGCTTATCATCACATCCCTGTTCATCCAGACTTCAGGCATTTCTTAAGGTTCTGTGTGTCTGGATCACACTATCAGTTTTCTGCCCACTAATCCTCCTATTTCAAGAAATTTTCAAAATGTTTTTGATAGGGGTTTTGCATAAGAGACCTCCAAGAAAACTGGTGGCTTCTCTTTTGGATTCAATTTTATGTAAGTGAAGCTAACACTTGCTCCATGTGAACCACTCATTTGTCTGACTTAAGGTTTTTAACATGGAAAACTGTTTTATTTGATTGATTTGACCTCTGCAAGAAGAATGTCTGAAATTGCAAGCTCTGTTGGTGAGTCAACCCTAGCTTATTTTCCACAGAGACAGGGTTTCTTTGAGAACTGATCCTTCTTTTATGCTTAAAGTATTTGAGTTTACTTTAAGGCAAACTTTCCTGCTCACGGTTTTCTTTCTAGAACATAAAATAATGAGGTAGAAAGGATACTGCATACCTTGGATGTCTACAGACAATTCACATATTATCTTGACAGAACAAAATATTAAAGATCTGCAGATCAGTTTATTTCTTGTGAAGGTAAGAAGAAGGGACAGCTTGTGTCAGAAAACAGACCATTTCAAAATGGTTGTTTCAGTTACCTTTTACTATTCTTACCACAACAAAACTGTTCCATGCAGGGTCAGTGCCCACTCTACCAGGGCCTTGGCTTCATATATGGCTTTTTGGAAAGAGTTGGATTCTCAAAGTATTCTGGAAGCAGAAGTCTGGTCCTCTGTATATATGTTTACAAAGCACTACAAGCTTGATTCCTTCTCTAGGTTTAGATCAGGCTTTGATAGGACCATTCCACAGGAGTTCCTGGTCCCTTTTTCTTCCACCTTCCAGATGTACTAAACTAGAGTTATCGACCTCTATAACTAAAGCTATTGCAGCAGTGATCAGTATGATGGACGTAGTACAGTTGTGTAAGCAAATTTACATTAACAGTAGATGTTCGAATGATCACTGCTGCAGCAGTGGCTTCCTTCCTCCACCCCCCCCCTTTTTTTTTTGATTATGCCAGGGTGTATATTTATATGTTTTTATTTATTACTTCCAGTTATGTCCTCTCAGGGCTCATCCTCCCTCTGTCAGTTGGCATGAATGCTGTGAAGAGCTTGGCAGTCAAGCCTGTGATTTTAGACAGCTCACCTCAAGCAGTCTAATGGTTTTAACATGTGGAAGGCGCCCTGAAGCTTTGGAAGCTGTCCGGCATCTTTGGCTGGATATGACCCATATAGCTAAGGGTACAACAGCAGTGATCATTCAAATATATAGTGTTATAGTAAGTGTACAGACAACTGTATTTTCCTCTAATGGCAAAAGACCCATTGTTTCTTACCAGGATAGATATATCCTTACAGCATCAAAGAAGCTGTCCACCAGGAAAATATGTGTAAGTGAGTGGACAGAAGTCTCCTTATGGGCAGCTAAGCAAAGTCTAGATTTCTTCTCTTTCAGTTCCAGCAGTTGTAAAGGTTTTAGCTAATATATTTCATCAAGGTTCCAGCTGTTCTGTGGTCACACTTAGCAGCCATCTCAGGGTACCTGGCAAGCTGCATAATGATTTATTTCAGAGTGA
>NC_056726.1:181565210-181787710 GCF_019279795.1 Protopterus annectens
TTCTCCTTATACTTACTGCTAACACATATTATCTTTAAAACTTTTCTTTTACTGTGCATAAGGTAACTACCCTGCAAATAGCTAATTCAACTGCTTTTGATTGTCTAACTCAAACTTTTTGGGTACAAACTTATACTTTTTAGAACTTAGAACTTAAAGACTATACATTTTATACTGAAAAAATGTTTATAATACTTCAGTTATTGTACTATTTTATATTTTGTGTTATTGTGTATTATTTGAGGAGCTTTTCTCCCTGGGCCTCTGCTCAGTCGGAGTAACCCAGTCATCAAACTTCAAATTTATATATATATGTAAATATATATATATATATGTGTGTGTTTGTGTGTATATATATATGGGTGTGTGTATGTATATATATATCCACAAAACAGTAGCAGGTAGAGACCACCACGATGGAATAAAAGATATAAACTATTTTTATTATATAAAACAAGCGCTTTCACGTGTATACAACACACTTCTTCAGGTTTCAACACTAATACTCAACAAAAACTCTTATATACACTTATTAATCAGTTAATTCATTGATTGATGTAGAGATTGAGCAGGCTGTTAAACCAATTAAAGCAGCATTGTAGAATGAAATAATGATTCATGTTATCTAACCTAAGGCAAAACCAGCCGAAGGTGATTCACTCAAGCCATTAAAATATTTATAAAAATACTCTCATGAATTATTAAGTGACTAGAGTCAAAAATAAAAAACAATAAATTAATATAATATCTATTAATAACAAAATATATAAAAATATGATGATACAAAAGAATATAAAACATCAAAGTACGTATAATACTAAAACATATAACCACAACCCATGTTGGGCAAAAGTAAAAGTTACTATAATCAATTACGTGCTATCAGGACAGGTTTTATACTAATATATTGGTTGAGTCCAGGCTCAACATGTGCCCTCATTCTTAAAATCCAACTTAACTCAACCATCTCCAAATGATTCATCTTATCACCTCCTCGTTTATTTATACCTACAATCTGTAGAACTCGAAACTTAAAGCTATGATTAGGACATACAGCCACATGTTTGGCTAGAGCATTACTTAAATTCATTTTCCTTATATCATAAATATGATTGTATATCCGATCTTTCAATCTTCTTGAGGTCATACCTACATAAAAGGCCATACATTCTATGCAGGTAGCTAAATATATTAGGTTTACGCTCTCACAAGTAGCATGAAAACTAGGTGTAAAAATATAGTCAAGATGTGGATTAATAAACTGATGTTCACTAGCTATATATTTGCACATATTGCATCTATTACATGAAAAAGTTCCATGTCTTAAAGCTCGCCTGTCCACACTGTTAGTTAACAAATTAGTTTTCTCAATACATAAAAGTCTTTTCAGATTCTTCTATTCCTATACCTAAAACTAGGTGTTCCCCCTACTAACCTGGAACACTGATGATCTACAAGTAATATGTTCCAATTTTTTCTAACAATACTAGTGATATACTTAATATCTCCGGTATATCTGATCGTGAAAGCTACCTTAGTTTGATTATATGTTTGATGTTGTATTTAGTCCTAGTACATCTAGGAGTTATAGAATTCATTCATTGCTACACTATAATAGTATGCACCCACGTTTTGTGTTCCCAAACATTGTTAAAAGTCAACTTATGAGGGTTATGAGACTGTGCAGAAGTGACGTTGATAGGAATTTACAAATAGACCTTATGGGTAAGTTATTTCAGGAAAGAGGCTATACTGCTTCTTTAATACAGGATGCGAAACATTCTGTATTGAATTTTATGGATGATGATGTAGAAGGTTCTTTAACTCCTAGATGTACTAGGACTAAATACAACATCAAACATAAATATAATCAAACTAAGGTAGCTTTCACGATCAGATATACCAGAGATATTAAGTATATCACTAGTATTATTAGAAAAAATTGGAACATATTACTTGTAGATCATCAGTGTTCCAGGTTAGTAGGGGGAACACCTGGTTTAGGCATAGGAATAGCAAGAATCTGAAAAGACTTTTATGTATTGAGAAAACTAATTTGTTAACTAACAGGGTAGACAGGTGAGCTTTAAGACATGGAACTTTTCCATGTAATAGATGCAATATGTGCAAATATATAGCTAGTGAACATCAGTTTATTAATCCACATCTTGACTATATTTTTACACCTAGTTTTCATGCTACTTGTGAGAGCGTAAACCTAATATATTTAGCTACCTGCATAGAATGTATGGCCTTTTATGTAGGTATGACCTCAAGAAGATTGAAAGATCAGATATACAATCATATTTATGATATAAGGAAAATGAATTTAAGTAATGCTCTAGCCAAACATGTGGCTGTATGTCCTAATCATAGCTTTAAGTTTTGAGTTCTACAGGTTGTAGGTATAAATAAACGAGGAGGTGATAAGATTAATCATTTGGAGATGGTTGAGTTAAGTTGGAATTTAAGAATGAGGGCACATGTTGAGCCTGGGCTCAACCAATATATCAGTATAAAACCTGTCCCGATAGCACATAATTGATTATAGTAACTTTTACTGTTGCCCAAAATGGGTTGTGGTTATATGTTTTAGTATTATATGTACTTTGATGTTTTATATTCTTTTGTATCATCATATTTTTATATATTTTGTTATTAATAGATATTATATTAATTTATTGTTTTTTATTTTTGACTCTAGTCACTTAACAATTCATGAAAGTATTTTTATAAATATTTTAATGGCTTGAGTGAATCACCTTAGGCTGGTTTTGCCTTAGGTTAGATAACATGAGTCATTATTTCATTCTACTATGCTGCTTTAATTGGTTTAACAGCCTGCTCAATCTCTACATCAATCAATGAATTAACTGATTAATAAGTGTATATAAGAGTTTTTGTTGAGTATTAGTGTTGAAACCTGAAGAAGTGTGTTGTATACACATGAAAGCGCTAGTTTTATATAATAAAAATAGTTTATATCTTTTATTCCATCGTGGTGGTCTCTACCTGCTACTGTTTTGTGGATACTGTTCTGTTTTTCAGTTGGAGACCTTTGGATGGTGGCATTCCTTGTCTTTATATATTATTTGTTCCCTTTCTACTTTTGGATTTTTGCTGCCTACACGCGATGGAGACCCCAGTAGTGGAACTTGATTATAATCCTGGGCCAAGGAGTCCCAATGGTAAATGGAACAACATTTTACAGCAATGCGTCAATCCGTTGCTAAGTGTGGACTTGCACCAACCTAGTATTTCTACTAATGCAGGTACTATAGAGAACCTTAGTGAGTTCTATGATAATTTACGAGAACTTGAGAATGATTTATATAAGCTACACAGATTTGATTTGGCAAAGGAGACATATGGAAGCAAGCCTTCACTTCCATATAGTACCGCGAGGCATGCGAGTATTATGCATGCCGACATATGGTGATAGTCACCCTGAGTTACTGAAGAAATGGCAACAATTAAATCTGGACTTAAGCAATCAATATATGAAACTTCTTATAGATTATTTCTCACCCATTGAAAATGAACTCACTATTAAAATAGAGACTCTGCATAGAGATCTATATAATCGTTATAAAGGTGAAGTTTATGAGAAAAAAATAGACACCATGTATATGCAAGTTATAGCATACAGTGATAAACTACAACAAATAAAATCTAAAAAAATTACAGAGACTATCGAGATTTTTTGTCTGGACAGGTCTTTGTATGGGCAAAAATTAATCGTCAACGTAATGACCATATGCATGTGCAAAACCATCACCATAATGCAGATGGTGAATTACAGATTCCTGAAACTGTCCCTTTAAATTCCATGAGAACGGCTACGCAGGAGAATTTGAACATAACCAGCGTAGATATTACTTCATTAGGAGGAAGTACGACAACTGACGCTATGCCAGTAACGGATACTCCACTCCCTAATCAACAAGCTTTGGAGGAGCAGTTCTCTTCTAACAAGAATGGTGCTAGACCGAAAGCGGCACCTGGGAAAGTTATTAATGGTTTTTTACCCCTCCCAATACAATATCGCATCAAGCCACAAGCGAGATCCAGCAGTCGAGGAAGACGGAAAAGAAAATTTTCAGGTGAAACCATGGAGGTAAGGAGAAGGAACAGGAACTAAATAAACTTGTATTTAATCTTTCGAGCCATGTTTTGAGCTGTAGTGAGGTGGCCTTACTGAATAGAGGTCTTTCCTTCATTCCCTCACAAAGTAGTAATCTCCCTGAGCTACTGACTGATTTACGTCTTTTTGCAAGGAATTTATCCCTGAAGCTGCTGTTTAATGATGCTAATGGGACTGATTCAGAAAATCGACTCAAACGTAAAAGTACATTTATACCTGCTCTTCCTTCTAATATTGAGTGTTTTGTTCAAGTATGTGAACAGGACTTTTATGAATATTTTTCAGATGTTACACCTAAAAACTTGTATTATAATTTAGATGTTAATGAGTGGCGTTCCCTTTTTGACTTATCTCATGATACCAATTTGATTATCCAACCAACTGATAAAGGGGGAGGCGTCGTGTTACTAGATGCCTCTATGTATAATGAAATGATGTTGAACATGCTGAGTGATAATAGTACATATCGTTTGATTGAGCAAAATGTTCTTTCTGGTATTATAAGGAATGTTCATGATGTTCTATATGATCTTTTGATGTGTAGGCAAATTACAAGGGAATTTTATGAATATCTACTGGTGGAGTTTCCGTTGATACCTTTAATCAAAGGTCTCCCCAAAATACATAAAGGTACCCCCCCCCCCTATACAACCCATAGTATCAGGGGCCAGATGGGTTACAGAGAATATTTCCCATTATTTGGAGTCGGTCTTGGGACCTCTAGCGAAAAGCATTCCAACAATTTTGAAAGATACATACCAGCTATTGATGATTTAGAAAACCTAACAAAAGGTAATAAACTAACCTCCCCTGTTATTTTGGTCTCTCTGGATGCTAAGAGCTTATTTACAGTGATTCCCAATGATTATGGAATAGAGGCCATTAGAGAGACACTACATGAAATGGGAGGGTTAGATAGTCATTTACAAATAGTTATTTGCACACTTTTGGATGTAGTACTTAACAATAACTTGTTTATGTATCGTAACGTAGTATATGCACAGACTTGGGGTGTCGCTATGGGCACCCCATGTGCGAACTCATACGCAAATTTGGTTAAGCATCAATGGGAAAATACCCATTTGTTTAGCAGTGAGTTTTTCAAGCACATTTTGCTGTACAGACGTTTTGTGGACGATATATTAATTGTGTGGGATGGAAGTTTGGATCTATTGAAAGATCTTGTTACTTATTTAGAGTCTACCACAAACTTTTTAAGGTTTACAATGGAGGCATCCCTTGTTAAGTTAGATTTTCTAGATATTACAATCTCTATAGATACAGAAGGTCTGATTTCAACCATTCTGTACAGAAAACAATGCTGGAAAAATTCATTGCTACACTATAATAGTATGCACCCACGTTTTGTGTTCCCAAACATTGTTAAAAGTCAACTTATGAGGGTTATGAGACTGTGCAGAAGTGACGTTGATAGGAATTTACAAATAGACCTTATGGGTAAGTTATTTCAGGAAAGAGGCTATACTGCTTCTTTAATACAGGATGCGAAACATTCTGTATTGAATTCTATGGATGATGATGTAGAAGGTTCTATAACTCCTAGATGTACTAGGACTAAATACAACATCAAACATAAATATAATCAAACTAAGGTAGCTTTCACGATCAGATATACCAGAGATATTAAGTATATCACTAGTATTATTAGAAAAAATTGGAACATATTACTTGTAGATCATCAGTGTTCCAGGTTAGTAGGGGGAACACCTAGTTTTAGGTATAAGAATAGCAAGAATCTGAAAAGACTTTTATGTATTGAGAAAACTAATTTGTTAACTAACAGTGTAGACAGGCGAGCTTTAAGACATGGAACTTTTCCATGTAATAGATGCAATATGTGCAAATATATAGCTAGTGAACATCAGTTTATTAATCCACATCTTGACTATATTTTTACACCTAGTTTTCATGCTACTTGTGAGAGTGTAAACCTAATATATTTAGCTGCCTGCATAGAATGTATGGCCTTTTATGTAGGTATGACCTCAAGAAGATTGAAAGATCGGATATACAATCATATTTATGATATAAGGAAAATGAATTTAAGTAATGCTCTAGCCAAACATGTGGCTGTATGTCCTAATCATAGCTTTAAGTTTCGAGTTCTACAGGTTGTAGGTATAAATAAACGAGGAGGTGATAAGATGAATCATTTGGAGATGGTTGAGTTAAGTTGGATTTTAAGAATGTATGAGGGCACATGTTGAGCCTGGACTCAACCAATATATTAGTATAAAACCTGTCCTGATAGCACATAATTGATTATAGTAACTTTTACTGTTGCCCATAATGGGTTGTGGTTATATGTTTTAGTATTATATGTACTTTGATGTTTCATATTCTTTTGTATCATCATATTTTATATATTTTGTTATTAATAGATATTATATTAATTTATTGTTTTTTATTTTTAACTCTAGTCACTTAACAATTCATGAGAGTATTTTTATAAATATTTTAATGACTTGAGTGAATCACTTTAGGCTGGTTTTGCCTTAGGTTAGATAACATGAGTCATTATTTCATTCTACTATGCTGCTTTAATTGGTTTAACAGCCTGCTCAATCTCTACATCAATCAATGAATTAACTGATTAATAAATGTATATAAGAGTTTTTGTTGAGTATTAGTGTTGAAACCTGAAGAAGCGTGTTGTATACACGTGAAAGCGCTTGTTTTATATAATAAAAATAGTTTATATCTTTTATTCCATCGTGGTGGTCTCTACCTGCTAGTGTTTTGTGGATACTGTTCTGTTTTTCAGTTGGAGACCTTTGGATGGTGGCATTCTTTTATATATATATATATATATATATATATATATATATATATATATATATATACATACATATATATATATATATATATATATATATAGATATATATATAGATATACATAGAGATATACCTGCACACACACACTTGTATGTATGTGTACACATTTTGAGTTTTGACTTCGTTTTTGTCACCACTGTATTCTGGTTCCACTGTCTTTTTTCACTGCTGTTTAGTGGCAATAGCTGTCCTAGCTCTTCTCATCCCATTTACAAGTAGAACATTGACAAGTGCTAACATAGGCGCCAGAAGCTGTTGAAGACTGGGGGTGTGGAGGGTGAAAGGGGCACTTAGTGATTTAAAAAGGGCAATTTTTTATAACTATTTACTACCACAACATAGATTCACTTGGAGGACTTTTTAAGCTTAGCCAATTCCCTTTTGGTGCTTGAATTAATATTTTCTGATTGGTCTTACCTATCCCATGGCTGATAATTGTATATTAGCCCTAGTGAGAACAACTGTGATCATTCCATACATAATTTGAGGGGACCCATATAAGGGATGCAGCATTTACATGTGATGAGGGAGATTCAGAAAATAGCGTGAAGGGTTAAAATAGGGACATATCATCAGGCTTGAAAATAGGAACATTCCTCCAAAACAGGGGCAGTTGGGAGATCTGATGAAAAGAGATGACTGATGCTGCAGCACAGTTTTAGCTAAGGCATGATTTTATTAGTTGTGATGTCTGCGTGAATGTTAAACACTTGGGATAGGTCAAGTAAAAAATCTAGGTATCCCTGTTTAATGACATTAGGTATCATATTCTTGCAGAAATTCCTAATGGATATAATGGGCTTTATATTGCTTGGTAAGGATTTCCCAGATTTTGGGTGCTCGTACAGAGAATCATTGCCTGTGCATATTAGATGTGTGTATGATCTGTTTAAGTATGGAGTGGAATGGGACAGAGATTTAAGTGTGTATGGAGGCAAAGATCTGTCAAGGATTCTTTGTGGTACTGCTAGCTTTCATCTTTTTTAAACAATAATATTTGGACTATTGCCCTTCTCTAGTAGTTAAGTTAACATTCTCTCAGCTTGCAAACTGAAGGCATCCTTAAACTGTTACAATGTTTACATTTGACTGCTGTTGAGTGTGTCTTCTACAAGACCGAACCAGCAGTAAAAAAAAAATTCCCTGTCCAAAGAACTCTTGAATATTGCCCAGCCCACTGTATTACAGACCTTGCTTCTGTAATCACTTGACAGATAAATCCTGTTAGCATGCTTTAAGTATTGGCATACCTGTCATAGGTTCATAGGTAGGTACTAGGTTATCTGCCCGAAGGCATTTATAAGCCTAGCCAGAATGTGTTGGCTTTTGCCGCCCCCTTAGATTAGTTCCCCATGCCTCTGTCCAGCAGAACCACTGAAGTGATCCCCAGGGTAAACTTTCTGTTTCCCATCCACTCGTCAAGGTTTCTCTTGAAGAGTGTTAGCGAGGAGCTCTGCCTAATATAGATTGGAATATTGTTCCAAAGCGTGGGAAGTCTCTGAGACAGTAATCTATCCCTCCAGCACGTCCTATTTATTGTTGTGATGAAGGTTAGTTCCCTAGAGCGTGTGGCTCGAGGGGATAAGGTCATAATCTGTTAGTATTATTTTATAGTTCCCTACAATCTGTTGCACCACACTTTCTCATTAAGTCAGCTTATTTACATCTCCTGGGCATGGATTCACATATTGGCATTCAGATTTAGTTTTTTTTTTTTTTTTTTTTGGGGGGGGGGGGGTTTAAAATGGGTGATAACTGAGAACGCTGCACTGCACAAGTGTTTTATCATAGGTAGCTCTCAGTACTTACGGCAATTGAGGGACATCTACGAACCCCTGCATAGCATCTCAGCTACAGCTCTCAACTTCTTTGCTCAATAATCACGGGGAAAGCCAAGTTACTCATACCTCTCAAGTGAAACTCATTATGAGGAACATCCCGCATTTTGAGTCTTGAAGTCCATGTTCCTCACTGATCCACATTTAGTGATAAGATTTTTTTTCTAATTAATGACACGGACAGCCGACAAACATGCTCAGCAATCTTGAATAACATTTTACTTTGATTATACTTAGTACAAGTAACAGTTTCAGGTGAAAACGGGGAACAGTGAACTTTATTTGCACTTATGCGAGGCCCTGTGCTCTCCATTCTCGCCCTGAAAATGCAGTACTAAATTGCCAGACTAATTAAAAGCTATCATGCTATATTATGCCATGGATAATCTTACGTTGCTACAATCCTGAAATGTTTTTACGCAATTTTGATTTAACATCAGTATCATAGTATATTACCACACAATTTTTACTTTTACAAAATGAGAAAGTAACCAGATACTACAGACAACACACAAACACACAAAAATATTTACATTAACTTTTCAATACTACATGAAGCACCTGATCAACTGCACATAATTTATACCAACATTAACTGCTGATAAAAGAAAAACTACTACAAGAATAACCCGGAACAAACTAAACTCTGAGTCTGCATTACAGGCACATTTATTCAATTAACGCTGTATTACAAAATAAAACATCTTTACTAACAGCAAATAACATATCGTTCCCATATATCAAGAAGCTTACATAAAAGAGCGCATTATCCCTGAACACCATCCCCGCAAACTACAAACTAAACTCTCCTTAGCTATGTAAATATCATTGCAGAAAATATAGGACATAAAAACAGAATATAATGACACACACCTTTGTGGAATCCCTCTCTGCTGAAACGGCACTACAGGAATCTCTGCTGAAACGGCACTACCACACACACACACACACACACACACACACACACACACACACACACCTACCTTATCATGGATTCATAGATTAGTACTAAGCTAACTGTCCTTTGCGAGCCATTTTAAGCCTAGCCAATTATCCCTTGTGAGACTCAAACCCTGCACCTTGTGTTTGTAAGGCAAACACCTTAACCATTTGGCCACTCTTCCAACCCTAAAAGCTTCACTTCTATCAAGATTAAATCACGCCAGATGGGACTCGAACCCACAATCCCTGGCTTAGGAGGCCAATGCCTTATCCAGTAAGCCACTGGGGCCTGACCTTTGTGGAATCCCTGCTGAAACGGCACTACCAGAACCCCTGCTCTCTGCTGAAACAGCACTACCACACACACACACACACACACACACACACACACACACACACACACACACACACACACACACACACACACACCTACCTTTGTGGAATCCCTGCTCTCTGCTGAAATGGCAGTACTGGAATCCCTGCTGCTTAAACGAACGGCACTACTGGAATCCCGCTTGGACACAACATGGCATTTCTGCTGATGATGTCAGCAGACAGCAGAAAGTTTAAACAAAAGCACCAGGAAATTGGGAATGTACCATTCCCTTAAAAGTGGGGGGGGGGGCGCCCCTTCCCCTTCACACTATAGTTCCGGCGCCCATGAGTGCTAATTTTCTATTATTTTGTGGTTATTTTCATATGACAGTTATACAAGAAAAGACAGTAGTACTTTCAGAAAATGCAGATACAGTGACAATACCCATTTCAAAGTTGACACACTTTGTGCTCTACTTTGGAGAAAAGCAGTTTGATAATGTGTGACATCTGAGTTTTTTATCCCTATTACAGTTAGAGATGGAAAGAGCACATTGTCAAAACTGAGAGTGCTGTGAGTTCATTCCTTACAGGGGTCTGAATATCGAGCTTTCTCTTGAGATTAATTCCCATTGGGCTTAATAGCTTAATAAACCTGTCCTGAGATGGACCACTTCATGTTGAAGGGCCAAAACCCATGGTTGTTAAACCTCATAGTGAAGATGATAATGACAAAGAGAGAAGGGAAGAGAAAGAGTACATGGATGAAGATGATACATGGGATCAATGGAGTTCATTACTTTTCAAGGTGCTATAAAACCTGGGACTGAAGAGTTTTGTTGTGTCAATTTTCAAAATGGAAGCAGTTTGCTGGCTAGCCTAAGTACATTGCATTATTTTTTTTTTAGTTGTTACTGCAGTTATAATCAGAGATTTTAGTTAATGTTTCGGACTTGTTCTTCATTTAGTGCAGTCTGATTCCTCTGCTTCAGTATAATTTTGTTTTATGCCTGGATTTGGATTCATTTTGTCAGTTTTAGTGTGGTTAGATGTACTTTGGAGAAGTTTCTGCAATATAGCTTACCACTGCTGGCCTGGCTTATACATTTCTTGCTACTCTGCTTTTGTAGAATTCCTGTTGGGTTGCTGGTATTTTTTTATTTGCTTTTGGATAGACTTTGTCAGCTGTCCTGAAGCCAGACGTTTGCACAATTTTTGGCATTCTAGTTCATCACTGCTAACTTGATTTTGCATTTTGCCACTTCACTTTTTTGATATTTTCAATGACCAGCTGGCTGGCATGCTTATTTTTACCTTTGAGTTTGGGGCTGGTGGTCTGTACTTTACTTGCTCATAAGGTCTTTGCTGACTTGACACTTAATAGTTAATGTGAATGTTCCATTGTTACAGTTTAATTCTTTGACTTTGTTGTATTATTGTGCTGTTACTGTGATTGGTGCGGGATGCTTTGCTTGCACAGTATTAGGGAAAACAGGGATAGATTTGTATAATTACCGTATTTGAGTGACAAAAGGATTATAACATTTTTGTGTGAAAGATGTCGTAGACTATTACTGCTTTGTCTGTTATAATAAAGACATTATAGCACTGCAAAGTTTTCAGTCTGGGGACAAATTTTAGTAGTACTATTTGTTGTTTATACAACCATATCCCCAATTTTCAATTTTCTGTTTCATAATTTGACTGCATTTATCACTCATTTACTTTGTTAAAGTTGAGTTTGTATGGTGCTAAAAGTGTAAGCACTTAAACTTAAACTTGTACTTATTCCCCTTCTGGGATTTCTAAGACAA
Organism: Protopterus annectens; assembly: GCF_019279795.1. NCBI lineage: Eukaryota > Metazoa > Chordata > Ceratodontiformes > Protopteridae > Protopterus > Protopterus annectens. The sequence continues at coordinate 181,577,120 of NC_056726.1, forward strand.
AGACTGTAACTGTGTAAAACTGTTTATGAAGGACAGTATCTCTTCTCTTTCAGATGTTGAAGTTGAAAAAATATTTGTTCCTTGCAGGTCTTCATCTGCTAGTTCTTTCCAGTCATCTCAGAGTGATTACATTCTTATTGAGCTCAGCTGCTAAAGGACAATATAGGTTTTCATCAGAGTCCAACCAAAAATATACCTTGCCTTTTTTCCTTTACCAGGGAGGACAAAGGCAGATCATCATGTCACTTTTTTCTAGAATGATATCTTGGTTCTTCTAACCAGTCCTCATGCAGGCACTGATCCCATTAAAGCCTGAATTCAACCTCACAGCATGGATGCCATTGTCAGTGGAAAGGTCACCATGAGCTGAGTTTTCAGTCTCAAGCCTGCATATTTCAGAGGTGGCACCTTCTGTGTCAGCCTTACCACTGGTATCAATGGCTTTGACATAAATCCTGTCTTCATCAAGAATTCCTTCATTTCAAAGGTTTTGATTCAGCCAACAGAATCAGTTTCAATGCTGATTCCTTCTCTTCTAGTGCTGTTGTTGCTAATACTCGCCTTCTAGTCTTCAGAGTTGATAGTCTCTGTTATTCCCAGGGTTGATGAGTGTTTTGTTCAAGTTGTCAAGGGTTGAGTTAGTGGCTGATGATTTTAGTCTGAGTGTTAACCCCAGCAGGTTTCAACTTCGGCAGCAGGAGTCAGGCATCAGCCTCAGTACCAATGATGCAGACTGTATTGAATTTTTGCTACCCCTGGCACCTGAGTCAGTGGTGATTTCTATCTTAACAAGGGGCATTAATTTGTGTGGCTGTTTGGACATCAGCCATATTTCAGAACAGGCTAGAGGGTTTGGAAGGCTTTTTGCAGAATCACTCCTGAATGTCTGATTCATTGCAGGCTTCTTCAGAATCCTCAAGGCTGTCATTTCCAAGGCCCAGTAGGAAACATAGGTGCATGATGAAACACTTGAATTCCCTTCAAGAGTCTACCACCCAGATATTGACCATAGATGAGGATGCTGGTTGCCCACCCCTGATGTTGTCATATTTACAGAGGTCATAGAGATGAGGCAGAGAGTGGCATGGCCTACGTACCTCTTTACATCTCCTCATTATGCCCTGCAGGAGGTCTTACCCTCACCCCATACCCTTCTTTCTAGATGATCTCCCCAGCCAACAAAATGGTGCACCTTTTGGTAAAGCCAGCATGGGAAAACTGTAATATTGTGGTACCAGATAAGATCCACTGTCCTCATTTGACAGAGACTGTCATGCCAGATTTCATTTTTGCTTTGGCATAGCTTAAAAAGGACCCCTACTCTGCAAAGTCCTGCTGTACTCCCTAGAAATAAAGAGGCCATAGACAGGTTTGAGAAGTGAATTTATGCATCTTACAAGTTCACCTTGAGGTCTGCAAACTGTCTGTCTCATATGTTGCAATTCCAGTGAGGGCTGTTTGACAAAATTATTCAGTCACTGGAAGGTGTGCCTGAATGTGACAAAGTACAAGTTACTGTCTCAGATGGCAAGCATGGCATCCTTTGTGAACTTCACTAAGTGTCTGTCACCACTTCGCTTAGAATACTAAGAAACATCCTTTTAAATGCTCCTTTTGATGGCTCTGTGTGTCACTGAAAACACATCATTGAGAATATGGAGGAGGACAAGACTCTTGCTGTTAAATGTCAGACTCCTCTGGCTATTTTCTAGGAAACATTGGGCAAAGGAGCTCTTATCAGTTTTGGTTTAGATATGGCCAGCATCATCAGAATAAGTAAAAAATCTAGGAAGACCTACTGTGGCCATGGAAATTCCCATAATGGCTCCTAACCAAGAGTCAGTAGTAACAGGGTACATCAACTTCCTTCAGTGGAACAGCAATGTAATTACTGAGACCTTGTCAGACTGCCCCATTCTTGATCATAGTATCATAGGAACTATAAGGCAAGTAAATCTGAAGACCAAGTACTCCTTGCCAAATAACTCTTCCAGTAGAGGCAAATATGTCAGGCCAAGGATGAATTTGATGTTATCCATCCAATCAGAGTTAGTGTTGAAGGAGGCAATGGTTTTACTCTGCTTAATATACAGGGGCAATTTGTTCCAGAAGGAGCAGCTATTTGGTAATGCATCTGTCCCTCAGTTGTTTTATTTGTATGTTGGAGGTTCAGATTCTTGGTTTGGGAGTTTGTGTAGCTGTTCATCCTTTGAAGGTATAAGAGAGCCATTAGAGTTGGGTCATTGATGGCACAGAATGCCAGGCATAGATCTCCACATGAAAGTCTGTACATCACAGAGTATAGGGACAGGACTTCTAAACTGTCTTAGTGGCTAAGGATTTTTAGGCCAATAATCGTTAATCTTTTAGTCAAGATTCCAAGATGGAGATGGTAGTGGTGTGAACAGCTAAACCAGAGTTCTGGGCTGAGAACCATTAAAACTGAAAACTGATGTATATTTTTAACAGAAAATCGATAGCTGAAGTGTACATGACATCCAGAAGGTCAACAAAGAATAGAAAAAATGAAGTAAAAGGGAGAAATGTGAAAGGTCAGAAGGTGAAAAAAAATATTAAGGAGCAGAGGAGGGAAAAACAGACGGCAATGGGAGCCGAAAGAGAAACTACCCCATTCACCTCAGAGAGAAAGATTGACCAAATTCATTGTGGGATTTTCAAGATAAGTGTCTCTCTCAGTTTATAAAAACAAACATCAGAATGCTCCAGGAGATAGAATATGTTTTAACCAAGCATTCAAAGGAAAATGACCAGAATGTAAACTTAAGAAAAGAAGATGAAAGAAAATTGATGGAATGACAATTAAAATATGAACAAATGGCACAGAAACTGGCTGACCTTGAGGACAAGTCACATAGAAACAACCTGAGGTTTATAGTGGTACCAGAACAAACTGAAGGAAAGGGCTGTAAAGACCTTATGAAAAAAATGCCTTTGCACATGGACTGGGCTTTGTATTGCTAACATTAAAATAGAAAGAACACATAAAGTTAATATTCCTAATATAAGAAGGTGAAAGCAGCCAAGGCCCATATTTATTAAATTACATGCATACCATTCCATGTGGCTCAGTGGATAAGGCACTGGCTCCTAAGTCATGGATTGTGGGTTCATGCCCCACCTGGAGTGGTATAATTTGTCTGGCACTTAGCGAAAAGGATGAAGGCTAAGAGTTGTTAATGACCTACTTCATGTAACTCAGACTTTGCTTCCCTCAGTCTCCATTTGCTTACTTTGTGACTCTGAGTAAGTCATTTAACCTAACAGGGTTCTGGGATGATAGAGAAATTGGGCTAGGCTGCTCAGTTGTCCCCATGACCATATATCTACTAACTCTCTAGGAATCTAAACCTGCTAACAGAAGAAATGCTTTTAGTTTTATGCAACAAAGGAACAGTCTTAAACATCTGGAAATATAAGAGTCTATGCTAATAATGACTTTTCACTACAAACAAACAGAAATGCTATTATTTCTTCCAGGGCTCTGCAGATAAATGAATTTTTGTTTCATTTTCTTGTTTTCTGCATTATTTTGAGATTTCTACCCACTTAGATTACAAGCATACACAGTCCCTTGATAGGTACAAGATAAACTGACAAAAAAGAAATGAATTAGAACAGGGAGAAACGGACAAAGGTAACCAGTCAACAAATGCAGAAAAGCAAACTAAGGACACTTCAAGGGAGAGATTTCCTATGAAGCCCTTTTCTGCTTTCTATAAGAAACTGATGGCTAAAACAGTGGTAATAAAAGGGCATTCAATTATGATGTGATTTGCACTCTGCATGATGCTTTAAAACAATTGAAATTAGTAAGCACCAAAGTGCAGATAACTATCTGATTAATATAAATGTAAACTGTAAGCATTATTTTTTTAAACTTTACTTAAAAAAAGTCTGCCGGGGGTTGTTATTGCATGCTGTCTGGTAGAAGTTTTGATTGTATTCAGGATGTGAACTCTGTGCTATTTCTTCCATTAATAGTTCCATGTCAGTTGGGAAAGAAGGAGAAAAAGAAATAAATGTATACACACACACACATATATATATATATATATATATGTGTGTGTGTGTGTGTGTGTGTTTGTGTATATACACACACATATATAAAATATTTATATATATATATATATATATATATATATATATATATGTGTGTGTGTGCATGTGTGTGTGTGTATGCGTGCATTATGTGTGTATGTATATATAATGTATATGAATGTGTGCATGTATGTATATGCACATTTACTATAATATGTATGTTAAGCACCAAAAGATGTTTTCAAACCACTGAAATCAGGAAGTACCAGCAAAAAAAAAAAAAATCTGTCTGAAACTACAGGCTGTTTGGTTATACATTCATGTGTTATCAAGCTGTAGATAACATGCAGGCCAATGTATTTTGTTTCTGGTCCTTTGAAAAGAAACTTACCTTGAAATTGCTGCCTGCAAGCAAGTGAGTTAAGTGTAATCAGAAGAACTTCTTTAAAAAAAAGCAATGTAGTAGAAACACCCAATGAAGTCAGTAATTTAAATGCAGATTTGTGTGTTTATGTGTGTGTGTGTGTGTGTGTGTATATATATATATATATATATATATATATATATATATATATATATATATAAGTAATGTTGTTTTGTAGAACTAACATGGAAGTTGCACACTGAGTTCATATTAAACCACTGAAAGCAGACAGTACTTGTGAGGAAATAATTGAGATTGCATGGTGTTTGGTCAAGATGACATTTTTTGATTCTATCTTTAGTGCATCTGGAATGCAGTTTGCCTTTCTTGATAAGCTATGATTGATGACAAGAGGTTGGTGCTGTTTCGTTTAGATAATTAACAGGGTTGATCTTTCGGAAATGGCTACAGCATTTTAGATATCTAATGAAGTTAAAACGAGAGTGTTAAAAAAGTGTGCACTAGCTGTAAGAATGAATACATCGTAGGAAGGAACATGTTTAAAGTGACATCTACACTAAACAAAAGAAAATAAATAGCAACCCTGTCTTGCAGCACACGGATAAGAGGGATAGAGTCTGAAAAAGAAACATAAATTGCCAATTGCAGGCAAGTGAAATAAATTGGTCATTTATGCTAGTTGTTCTAAGGCCAGTGGAGTAAATCACTGTTTGAGCTAATTAGAACAGAATAAAATTGACTTTACATTATTGTTCTTACAGAGTGTTAGCTCTAATGCCTTTATAACATATGTACATATTTAATTTGTTGTTTGTTTTGGGTAGGGAGGCATTTCATGTTTTAATAAAAAGAAATGAGGTTTTGTTAGGACATTATTACACAAAAACATATAAAGTGACAAAAATGGTAAAAACAGACAGTGAAGGACCAGTTTACAACAGAATGATAAATATATTTGCATAGAATAAAACATAAGCTTTATTACATCCAGTGCTGACTTATCAATCTGGAACGTTAATTGGGTACTGATTTATATTTACTATAGCAATGCATAGGTAATAATGTTACAAGAAACACATCTGAATCATGAAGGACATGAACATTTTGCAAAACTTCTTTGCTGGAATTAAAGGAGAGGAAAGGAAAAATGTTTAATATTAATTAAAAATGCTATCAGTATAAAGATTTAGAAGCAAATGAATGATTGACATGGAAGATTCAAAAGCTGTGAGAAGTTACAAGAATTTCACTGGCTGCAGTATGCATTCCAACAAAAGCAGTCAGACAAGATATAAAGAATATTATGGGGACATTATAGCCTTTCATCAATAATGTATGGTAATTGGGAGACTGGAACACTATATGAAATAAGGAAGATGGCTCAGGAAGGCCAAGATATGACTGTTGAGGGTAAATATTTATAGAAATATATGCATTTATTTGCACTCAGCAATATAATGACAATAAGATGGAATTAACTTGAATAATTATATTTTTGAGGGAGATGTGGCTATTGGGCAAGATTAGGTAGATGCTACATATTGAAAGAATATTGTAATATGGAAAGAAAAATGAAAACACTTATGTAAATAAATGCTATGACACTATCACATAAAATAAGTTTTGTAAGCAAGCAAGAGATTATTGCAACGAATGGTGGTATTTTGCAGTATTTGTTCTGAAAGGGAAGCTGTTTAATGATTGTGTAGATCACACTTTAAGTAAAATGTTATACATATGAATCTAGGTAGTAGAGAGCATGCAAAGGATTGGGCTAACTGTAAACTGAAGATTAGAAATGTGGTGACAATGAAAACAAACAAGATATGGAGTAATAGTCACACAGTAGGTATCTAGAAGGCCTAAAAAGTATGTGGTTTACAGAAGCAATAGCAAATAAATGGAGCACAACAGGTTAAAGAGCAACTGAAAGAAGGTAGAAGGTCTGTGCAAAACTATTAGAAAATATGAATGGACATAGAACAATGGTTTTAAAGCAGCTAATTTTTGACAGTAACCCTGCCATATCTAAATTGCGGGTCTATATTAGAACACCAAACGTTCAAAATTTCGAGTGTTCTAATATTGACCCATTTTCAGCGAACGCTGAAAATATCAAAGAAACAGAAAACTGAATTTTTTCCTAGGGGAAAGAATTTGGTTGTCCATTTCTGTTGCTTCAGTATTTTCAGCGCTGTGGTGGAAAGTTATGGGTCGGGTTCAGTTAAGTGTGCGATTGTGTGGACGTGAGGGTTAGGACGGGGTAGGTGAGTTAGGGTTAGGGCACAGGTGAGGTGACTGTGCGATAGTGACAGACCTTAGGGTTAAGGTTAGGGTTTGGGTTAAGGTAAGTGGATAGTTAGTGGTGTATGTATAGTTTAGTGTAGGGTTAGGTGTAAGAGTTTAGGTGTATGTGTGTGGATTGCTGTTTGTTTGGTGTGCTTGTGTTGTGTGTATGTGTTTTGAAACAGCAATTTTTTTCCCTAGGAAAAAATTCGCTGTTCTGTATGTTCGATGTTTTAAATTTTCGATTCATAGGGTTCGATATTAGAACACTCGGAATTTTGAATGTTCGGTGTTCTAATATAGACCTCCACATTGCTGGTTCCATTATTTGAGACAACACAACACTGAAGAGATGAGAACTGAAATCAGAAATTATAAGAATGATAAAGTAGAAGACCACCTAAGAAAAATCATTAATGTAATGGTAAGCTACTGCAGTGCATTATGGAGACAAAGTGTACAGGCTGAGAGTAAAGCACATGAAATGGCAACATATTTAAATCACTTCAGTTCACAATAAACATATTTGAATTACTTATCACTTATTTTATTTAACAGAAGTAAAAAGAGGGATATGAACATTGAAAATAAAGGAAATTGAAATTAAAGAAGCAATGAAAAAACAAAATGCAGAGAACTCTGGAAGTGATATAATTCCAATAGAAGTGTAGGAAAAGAAGGAACAAGAGATAATAGAAGTCTAGCTAGTTCTTTGTAGAAATATTTTGGGTGGGGGGTTGTCCTTGACTTGGAAAGAAGCAGCAGTAGAATTTATACTAAATGAGAAGAAGCATTCTCTCAATCCGGAGGCATACAGACCCATCTCATTTCTGAATCATGACAGCAAAGTCTTTATGGTGATTTTGGCAAAAGGAAAAAAAAAAATAATATTGCCAATAGTAATAGATCTGAATCAGTGTGAGTTTATAGAAGGTAGACAAACATTTGACAGTGATAATAATACCCTTATGATTCAGAAGGATTCACTAGTGTTCATAGGTTTGGATGCCAGAAAAGTGTTTTACAGCATGCATTGGGAATTCATTAACTCATTACAACTGAGGGATGCTTCCATTTGCCACTGCAGTTACATCTTACTGATACCTCTATGTGTCAAATATTGCTTGTTTGTATTTGCATCAGTAATTCCAAAGCCATGTTACATACAAAGTATTAAAACATATCATCTTAAAGCCTACATGCTGGCAATCACAACTGCATTGGCTCTGTCTAATGTAGGTATAGAGATAATAATTGTTGTTTATATTTTATTCATTTATATTGTCATAAATGTCATGTTTTATAAATATCTTAACAACCAAGGAATACAGACATAACTGCTTAGCCTCATATGAAAGCTCTCAGCTAGATGAACAAAATATTGCCAGTAGTATGTTTATAACTTGCATTGTTGCTGAAATATTGTAATTTTTTTTTTTTTACAAAATATTACAGACTTAATAGTTACTGTGTTTACTTATGGCTTATAAGTTCCAATTAAAGACCAGAACCTGAAGAAGACTGCCACTATAAAAATTGTTTGTGCTGAAGAGTTTGTCATTTATATTTCTTTTGTAGCCCCACTGGTTCCAGAGATATGAGCATTTGTTTGAAATGTGAGGACATAGTTTGATCGCAGCAAAAAAATTAGGCTGTGCCCATTGGAAGTTACAGTATAAACCTCCAGAGCTCCATCAGAGCGAATGAGTTAAGAGATCTTTTGAGTCATTTGTGTTTCTACAAAAATGGATAATATTAATAATTACACTGTCTACAGAGGAACTCAAGCCAGGTTGAAATGTGGTGGTGATCTGCGTTAAGCATTAAGGGGAACTAGGCAGGGGTACCAACTTTCATCTTTACTATTTGATGTTAAGTTGTCAATCTCGCCTTCATTTTTGCTTGATGGGTTCAGAGCTGATCCTCGGCTCCGACTCGGCACTTGCTAAGCTCGAGAGTCACTTTTACCAGCTCGAGGCAGCCCCATATCCCATGATGCAAGGCGGTAAGTACCCAGATCTCGTTTGCCGCTTCGCTGATGAGGTCCTCCTTTTACCAGCTCCTAGTAAGTGAATTGTTACTTTACTATTTTAGCCCCTTTTTACAAAAAACCTTAAAATTATTAGTTTTAACTTAGTTTTAATCCCTTTCTGACAGAAAATTTCCCTGTCTCCTCATAACTTTTAGTCAGACTTTCACCCATCCCACCCCCCCCCCCCTGTTAGGGTGTGTGTGTGTGTCTGTTATTGATACCTTTTGGTATATTTAATTTAATTTCTTGGACTGGTGTTGTGTGTGTGTTTCATCACCATGTCTAAAGAAAGGGTCTCAGGCTTTAAGAAGTGTGACTCGTGCTGTCAGAAGATGTCTCTGACAGACAGTCACACTTCTTGCCTTTACTGCCTGGGGCCTCTTCACCTGCAGGACTCCTGTGCTATATGTCATTCTTTTAGCCAGAGAGTCCTGCAGGAAAGAAGAAATAAATTGATTTTGAGGGGCCTTCTTAAGCCGGAGGGCTCTCCGGCTAAGTCGGCCCCATGTAAGACTTCTAAGTCTTCCAAGGCCCAGGCTTCTGTGCCCAAGCCTGTGGCCTCGGCTCCGACTCATTCAGAGTCGAGATCGGCTCCGGCTGGAGCCGATTCTGGGTTACCTAAACCTTCGGCACCGGTGGCTATCGGTGCCGACTCTGGTTCGACCACTTAGGTGTCGGCTCTGATCGGTTCCGACCACCATGTGGCCCAGGCATCGGTGTCGGCTCCGATCGGCTCCGACACCCTTACATTTATGGCCGTATCGGCTCCGGCTGGAGCCGATGCATCGAAGCTACCTGTCGGTGCCGATAAGTTGTCGGCTCCGACAGTTTCAGTGGTTTCATCGGCTCCGATGGTTCCTTCGAGGAAGAGGTCTAGGTCCCCTTCCTTGGAGCCGATACTTTCGGCTCCGGCTTCGCCTCTCCTCTCGGAGCGGAGCCATCGGAGCCGATCTTCAAGGTCATCCAGGCTTTCTGACCATGATTTGGAGAGAGTGGTCAGTAGATTACTAAAGTCACAGGCACTGGCCCAAATGCTACATAGTCCATCTCAGCAGACGACTATTGGTCCACACCCCATTGCAGTTCCTCCTTCGACTCTACCTCAGAGTTTGGAGTTGGAGTCTTCGGGAATAGTTTCTGCTATGGCTGAGGGACAGATACCCCCTTCTGCTCCTTCAGCCTCTACTCTTATCTCCTCTTCGAGACCTTCCTTAGAGGGATTCGGTGGCCGGGCTTCCCTGGTCTCCTCTGAGGGGGTGAGTGGCATCGGACCCTTGTCCGAGCCCGCTCTTCCCCTTGGAGCCTCGGCCTTGGTGAGCTCGGCTCCGACATCTGCCTCGGAGCCCTCCTTTTCGGTGGGTCCTGGAGTTCCTAGTTCTTCAGAGCGGGTTCTCTCGGACCTTCCTGGGAGGGGGGCCTTCGAGGTGATGAAGAGTGTGCTGGCCACTGGTCACAGCCAGCAGTCTGTTCCCTTAGCTCCTCCCTCTATGGTGCCTGTTGACATCTCTGCCACTTCTCTTGCTCCAGGACCCAGAGATCCTCCGCCTCAGGTTTCCCCACTGGGAATATCCCCTCTTCCGAGGATTCTCCTGATTTGTCGGGGATCCTCCGGAAGAGGACATGTAAGAGGAAACACGTAGACTCCCCGAGTCTATCACTTCAGATACTGACTTAGATGAGTCAGAGGGATCCCCAAGATCCCCTCTGAGGATGTCTCCTTCTCAGACATCCTAGAACTCCTTAGACAGAGGGAAACTGGCCCACCAATAATCCCTCTGAGGATGAGTCAGTATACCTGGAGGCGTTTGGATCTCGGCCCTCCACCTCCTGGGTGTCTCCGCCTTCGACCCCTTATGCAGGTTATTGCTCGAAAGGCGTGGGCTGCTCCTGACTCTGTAGAGCCTGTCCCTAGGAGGCCTTCTAAATTTATTACTGCCCGTCGGACAAGCAATTCCTTACAAAAGGTGTCCCGCTGATGCCATGGTGGTGGCTGCCACCAAGAAGGAACTTGCAGATCCTTCCATACCTGTCCATCCTCCTAATAAGGACTCTAGGACCATGGATAGATATGGTAAGCGGATGTTTTCTTCAGCGACCTTTGCTATGCGTTCGCTGAACTACCTTTGTCACTTCACCAGACTCCAAAGGGATATCCTTAAGGAGCTAGGTGAAGTTGTGCAGGATCCTACAGCTGCGGGGGCTCAGGAAAAAATTGCTTCGCAGCTAGGAACCCTCAACTCCATTGCAAACTCCTCCATGCGGCTGATATCATATGCTGCTGATGGAGCAAGTAGGGCCGCAGGTACAGGTGTGGCTCTTAGACGCCAAGCCTGGATGCGGCTATGTAATTTTGCAGATCCCTTTAAGGCGTCCTTCACAAACTCTCCCTTTGATGGGTCAGCTTTGTTTGGCCCTCAAGTGAAGGAAACCTTGACCAGGTGTGAGCAGGACGGCAAAACTCTTTCTGCCGTAGGAGTCCGTTTTTCCACCCCTTCTAGACCTTATCCCAAAGGACAGAAGGGTGGCAAAATGTGGTTCCACAAATCCCAAGGAGTCACGCTGGATTCACGTGGTCATTTTACCCCTAGAGGCAGAGGGGGTAACAACAACAGACGCCGCTCTAGAGGCAGAGGGGGTCCACAAAACCAGGGAAACAGAGAGTCTCTCTGACAAGCCCTTTCAGCATCCCTGAGATGTTGCCCGGCTGTCCCTCCTTGGAGGCAGTCGGGGGAAGACTATCGCTGTACCCAGAAGCCTGGCGTTCTCTCACTCAAGACAGATGGGTACAGTCGATCATATCCGAGGGTTACAAAATTCCTTTCGAGGAAAGTCCTTTCTATCCCTCAAATTCCCTTCCAGATGTACCACCCGGTCTAAGGGAAATTGCAGAGTTAGAAGTCTCAAAACTACTGCAAAAAAGAGCCATTCAGCCAGTTACAACAGACCATTCAGAGCCGGAATCTACTCAAGGTTCTTTTTGGTCCCCAAAAAGACGGGAGACTGGAGACCAATATTGGATCTCAGCAGACTCAACAAGTCTGTGAGGAAGTCAAGATTCCGAATGGTCACTCTTTAGTCGATTCTGCCCTTCTTGCAGAAGGACAACTGGATGTGCTCAATAGATCTTCAGGATGCGTACTATCACATAAAAATTCACAGACGCTCCAGGAGATTTCTCCGCTTTCGGCTGGGGCCCAGTCATTTCCAGTTCAGAGCCCTGCCCTTTGGTCTCACCACAGCCCCCAGAGTGTTCACCAAATGCATGGCAGTGGTCACGGCTCACCTGAGACGTCAAGGATTCCAGGTGTTTCCGTATCTCGATGACTGGCTCCTGTCAGCCACCACCAGGCATCAGCTTGTTCAAGCCAGGGATTACACAATAAATCTTTGTTCTCATTTGGGCATCTCGATCAACTTCGAAAAGTCATCCTTATTGCCCTGCCAGTCTATTACTTTCATAGGCGCAAACTTAAACACTGTTCGGATGTCAGCTACCCTTACAGACCAAAGAGTTTCAGACATTCAAAGTCATGTCAGGATCATTCTAGCCAACAAGAAAATACAGGCCAGAATGGTTCTAAAGGTATTAGGTCTCATGGCTGCGGCCATTACTCTTCTTCCCCTGGCTCGCTTCTACATGCGCCTTGTTCAATGGATGTGTTCACTCAGTGGTCTTACCAACAACTTCCAATGCGTCACCAAATTCTGGCGACACAGATTTGCAAAAATCATCTTGCTTGGTGGATCACTTCTCCCCAGATTCACCAAGGCAGACACTTTGTACCCCCATCCCCGGTAGCCACTGTCACCACGGATGCCTCCCTGATCGGGTGGGGGGGGCATTATCAGGGCAGGATGGTTCATGGGACGTGGCAACCGTTCGAGTACCACCTGCACATAAATGTCCTAGAGATGAGAGCAGTGCTTTTAACGTTGCAAGCCCTCAACGACTTTCTTCCTGTAGGGACAATTGCAGTCCACACAGACAACATGTCTGTAGTTTGGTATATCAACAAACAGGGCGGAACCAAGTCCTACCCCTTGTGTCGAGAAGCGCTCAGACTTTGGCAATGGGCGATCTCCTCTCATCGGTTTCTGGTAGCAACGCACATCCCTGGGAAAACCAACATTTTAGCGGACAGATTGAGCAGAGCTATTCTCATGCCTCACGAGTGGTCTCTCAAGCAATCTATAGTGGAGGAGATTTTTCTGGAATGGGGTCGCCCATGTTGCGATCTTTTTGCTACTCCCCAAAACAGCAAATGCCCAGACTTCTTCTCTCTCTACCCTCTGTCAGGCCATCCCCCCAGAGACGCTCTGACCCAGGATTGGCCCCAGGGACTTCTTTATGCCTTTCCTCCTTTTCCCCTGATCCCTCAAGTTATCCAGAAAGCTACCGTTTTGAGAGCCAAAATGATTCTCATTGCTCCTTATTGGCCTCGACAAATTTGGTTTCCGTTCCTCCATCGTCACCTTTTGGTGCAGCCGTGGCATCTGGACCCAGTGCCAGATCTTCTGATTCACCAATCCGGTCAGCTGCACCGACCGGTCTATCCCTTCTCTCAACCTCACAGCATGGTTGCTCCACTTCCTTCCTTAGCCAGGCTTCCTTTGATCTCTAACCCTGTTAGAGACATCATAGTAGCTTCTTTAAAATCCTCTACCAGGAGGATTTATACAAGCAAATGGAAACATTTCTCTTATTGGGCTAAAGCTAAGAATATTGATCCCTTCACTGCCCCAGTTCAGGCAGTTTTGGACTTCTTAGCGGAGATTTTTCATTCAGGCTCCTCTTCTTCCACAGTTAGAGTTCAATTGGCTGCTATCTCAAACTTTCATGTCGGGATCGCAGATCACAATATTATGTCCCATAGGCTTTGTAGAGCCTTCTTGAAAGGAATTTTCCTGCTAAAGCCTCCAATCAGGAATCCTCCTCCTCAATGGGATCTAAATTTAGTGCTGACATCCTTGATTCTTCCCCCCTTCGAGCCAGCTGTTTCTTGCTCCCTAAAATTTCTTTCTTGGAAAACATTATTCCTAGTAGCTATTACATCGGCCAGGAGGGTGTCTGAACTTCATGCTCTATCGGTTCGACCCCCCTATTTGGTCTTTCACAAAGACAGAGTATCATTGAGAACTAATCCGACCTTTTGCCTAAGGTCGCCTCAAAGACTAATTTGAATCAATCCATTGATCTCCTGTATTTTTCCAAACTATTCAAACAGATCGGAACAAAACTACATTATCTTGATGTCCACCGCCAACTCAGATATTATTTGGACAGAACTAAACAATTTAGGAAATCCGATCAACTCTTTGTTTCCTATGCGGATAACAAGAAAGGCCTTCCTGTCTCTAAAGTGACCTTATCTAGATGGCTTTCTTCTGTCATCTCTGAAATTTATCTGCTCAGGGGAAAACAGCTGTGCTCAAAACCTAAAGCACATTCAACTAGGAGCTTAGCTACTTCTACAGCCTTTCAAGCTAGACTTCCTTTAGACACTATTTGTGCAGCGGCCACTTGGGCCACTCCTTATACTTTTGTTTCCCATTACAAATTGGACTTGGCCTCCAGGGACAGAGCCAGTTTTGGCTCTACAGTCCTCAAGAGTCTGTTCCATTGAGCCACCCAGGATAGAGGTGCTAGGGACGCGGTCCCATCAAGCAAGAATGAAGGCGAGATTGACAACTTAACATTAAGAAGTTATGTACCTACCATAACGTTCCATGTTAGTTGTCTTCTCTCGCCTTCTTTCTTGCGACTCCCTCCTTCCCCCAGGCCTGGACAGACCTTTTCTACAAGGAATTATTATGCTGAAGACCATTCAGAGCTGGTCCTTCTTCCATCCTGTAGGCTTTCTTTCTTCCTTTGGGAAGTCTTTATGCTTGGTGCTATTGCCCTTTGTCATCAAACGAGATCTGGGTACTTACCGCCTTGCATCATGGGATATGGGGCTGCCTCGAGCTGGTAAAAGTGACTCTCGAGCTTAGCAAGTGCCGAGTCGGAGCCAAGGATCGGCTCCGAACCCATCAAGCAAGAAAGAAGGCGAGAGAAGACAACTAACATGGAACGTTATGGTAGGTACATAACTTCTTATTTTATATGTAGAGCTCTTAACTAGAAACATAAGAACATCAAATATCATTGGATATAAATAGAGAAATCTTATTAAGGGAATAGCCCTTTAGTTGGTGACATAATATTATATGTTACCAATCTGGAATATTAAATAAAACAGTATTGGATAAACTGAAATATTTTGCAAGTATACCAGAATATAAAATAACTGAAATAAAAACAAGTACTATAGTAATGAATTAAACCCCAGTACGTGACTTGGCAAGGAGCTTCCCCTTTTTTTGGAATCACAACATAATACGATACTTGGGAATTTGCATGAAATTTGATGTTAAACAGCTAAAGAAATGTTGGAAGAGCTTACTCAAAAGATAATAAGTAAGTTAATATTATGTAAAATGTTATTGGTGGACATTGACAATAAATGCAAATGAGAAGATATTTTTGGCTCTGCTGTTTCAGTGTCTAAATCAGGCTTATATGTATCAGTGAAAGATTAGATATGGAAGATAATGAAAAAGAAAATGAAGGCGTTTATTTGGGATAATAAAAGAGAAACAATGCAATGGGGGGGGGGGGGACTAGTTCTGGTGAAGGAACAGGGAAAGTATAGGGATACCAGTTCTGAAGCCATATTACAAAGCCATTCAGCTTAGGTTAATATATTGGATTCAGGACTTGGAATGCGTATCCAAATTGAAAGGTATGGTAGGCATAGCACCCATTCACGCAACTACAGGATCACACACAGGCATTCGGGCAGATTTAGTAAAGAAATATAAAAAGTCTTATATACAGCCTTATATACATAAAGCTACTGAGAATGTCTTCACTTTAATGGAAGTTAGACATTCAAAAAATACAATAACACCAGTAGGCTATACTCTATGATATAAGAAAGACAGGGAAGAAAATTCAATGAGCATTTGAAAAAGAAACAGAATTTTGAGATCATATGATAAAAGGAGATGAGGTAATAAAATGGAAAGAAGCTACACAAACCTTTGGGTTGTTGAACTCTGACCAGGTTGCATATACAGGACTAGTGTTGGAGTTGAAAGAAGATGTGGGAGGCTGAATAGCAGATTTGTTAAACCACATATAGTAGATTTTATAATTGAAGCTGAAACAAAAATGGCAGACTGGAAATATACATTAAGTAGAGCATATGTATATGTTAGATATGACAAGACAATACAGTTTAAAATTAAAAGTCACATAGAGTGAGCAGTGAAATATAGATAATACAGATGATCAGTGAAGATAAATGACTCATCCCTAGATATGCAACAAAATTAAGCACATAGAAATTTTGCATGGAAACGATTTGCATAAATATTTTCTTTACCCATCTTTAATTTCTCCAACTCTTTGGGTTTCTAATGCCATGATGGGAATGGACCCCATTCCTAAGTCAAAGTACGATTAAAGTTCATGAAATTAGTATTGTTTCAGTTTTTGGTGTCAGCCAGAATTGCACTTTGCTGCGCCCGCAATTTGCCCAGTAATGACTCCTCCTGCAATTTGTACATGGTTACATGTATTGGTAACATATCTGCATATGATTGTAGATTCGTTTTTATAAGACCCACTGCTCCTACTACTGTTGGACCTTTCTGGATATCATTCTTCCACATTGCTCTCATTTCTGCCTGCAAATCCTGATATTTTATGACTTTATGTCTCTCTCTACTCAAGACACTGTAGTCACTGGGTATGGTGATTTCAGTGATCAATGCTACTTTTGCCTTCTTTTCATGGACCACTATATCTGGTTTTCTAACATCTGTCTTTTGAACTGTTGGTAATGGGTGATCGCATGCGATGCAGAAGTCATAATTTTCTATGATGCTTTGTGGCATATGTTTCCAGTGTTTTTCATCTACTTCATTACCATAATGTTTGCACAATCCCCAGTGCAACAGTCTTGCCACCTTATTATGCCTTTCAGTATACAGTCCTTCTACCACCAGTATGTCACAACCGGCAACAAGGTGTGAAACTATTCCAGTTCTGTTTTACAAACCCTACTTCTCCCACATGTTCAATGGACTTTGTAAACCGACATGTACATAGCCTGCTATATTGGGCCAGCAGTATTAAACTTTCATCTCTTGGTTTAAATTTGCCTCTTCTTAACCATTCCTGCATTCAGTCCCGATCAACATGAGGTTCTTCCAGAAGTTTTCTATACTTGCAACTGTATTTATGCATTTTCCACATTCCTTGCCTTCTCATCTGGTCCTTCACCTTATATACTTTCTTTTGCTTTTTGGCACATTCAGTTGCTGCCTGATTTTTATCTACTAATCGTTTCATTTTCATTCCTGCTTGACACCAATATGCTTCTGCTAGATTAAACAGTGAAGTCATCTTAGATTTATTCTCCTCATGTTTCAAAACTTTCACTACATTTGGGTCTTGTGAGGTCAGCAGATAAGTGTACAGTCCCACAATTGCAGATCTATACATGTAATCAATTTCAAGGAGGCCCATCCCTCTTTCGGATTGGGGAATATATAATCTTGATATGCCCTGATTTTTATAAATCATTGGGTGACCATGAAGCATTCTTCTTGTTTTTCTGTCTAGGCTGTCCAACACATTTTGGGGCTAGTCAGTCACTCCAAAACTGTAAGTTAGGACAGGAATAGCAAATTGGTTTATAGCTTGAATTTTGTTCCTAGATGTCAGTGCTGTTTTCAGGATTAATTTAAGTGTTCTAAAGTATTCCTAAACTTTATTCACACTTGTTCATGTTTTATTGTTGATCCTTCATCAATTCCCAAGTATTTATACGCTCCCTCTTGCTCAAGTTCTTTTGTATCACATTCTTGTCCCAAACTGATGTTTTCTTGGTGCTGCGGTTTTCAGTTCATAGGTTCATACTAGGCTAACTGCCCTAGGGCATTTATAAGCCTAGCCAGAATGTGTTTGGCTTTCGCCACCCATTTTAAAATTTTGCTATGCCCTTTTTCGAGGTTAGTATACTGTGCCTCTGTCTAACAGTGACACAGAAGTGATATCCGGGGTAAACCAACGATCTCCCATCCACTCATCAAGATTCCTCTTGAAGAGAGTCAATGAGGGACTCTGCCTAACCTGGACTGGGATTCTATTCCAGAGTGAAGGGAGCCTCTGAGTTATGAATCTGTCCCTCCAGCATGTCCTATTTATTTCAGTGCTGAGGTTCAAGTCTCTCGAGTGCGTAGCTCGATGGGATTTGGATTTTCTGAGGTGCAGCATGTCCATTAATTCCGGGTTGGACATGGCTTTATACGTCAGGCACAGATCGCCTCTGAACAGGCGGTATGCCACTGAGTAGAGCTGGAGTTTCTTTAACTGGGCAGCATATGGCATCTGTTTGAGCCCTTTGATCCTCTTGGTGAGGTACTTTTGGGGTCTTTCCAGTCGCTGCAGGTGTCTGGTAAGGTACATCCCAAAAGGGGCATTGTACTCAATTATGGGCCTGATGAGGGATGAGTAAAGAGGCACAATGACCTCCCTGATCTAGATGTGAATCCCTTCATGATTAGGTGGGCTATATAAAATGTTTTTCTAACCACTTTGGCCACGTGGTTGTCAAATGAGAGATTGATATCAACTTGGGTCCCCAGGTCCCTAATTACTACTTCTGTACTTAATGGATTACCACCTATGTGGTAATTTGTGGGCACTTTGTTTTTGCCAAAGGGGATGACTATACACTTTTGGCATTTAGCTTGAGGCCATGGCTCTGGCACCAGTTGTCTGTTTCTATGAGGCCCTTTTGGAGGATGCTTGTGTCGGCTGGAGAGTCGATTATGGCGCCCAGTTTGCAGTCATCTGCGAACTTGGTCAGCCACAGTCCTTCCATGTTGGCCTGTACCTCCGAGAAATATATACCGAACAAGAGAGGTCCCAGGACTGAGCCTTGTGGGACACCACTTGGAACTGGTTTGGAGTCTGACATGGCTCCAGCAATTCTAACCATGTGGGTTCTGTCCTTGAGCCAGTTTGTAATCCATCTAGTGACATAGGGGTTTATATTTAAGCTGGTGAGCTTATCTATAATGCCCGAGTGGGGTATTGTATCGAAGGCTTTTGCGAGGTCCAGGTAGGCTGTGTGGACCACCTTCCCCTCGTCAATGGCCTTGGTGACTGTTTCAAAGAAATCAACCAGGTTTAAGAGGCAGGATCTACCCTTAACAAAGCCGAACTGGGTAGGATCCAGTGTTTGTAGGTCCCCGATATCTTTATTTATGAGGTCTATGATGATCCTTTCCATAGCTTTGCAGACCAAGCTAGTCAGGCTTATGGGGCGATAGATTCCAGGATCCGTTGAGGCACCACCTTTATGTAGAGGGACCACTGTTGCTGTACGCCACTCTTTGGGCACATATCCTGTAGTAAGGCTTAGATTGAACAGTAGTTTTATGTTTGGGTTTAGCTCTTCTTGGAGTTCATGTAGGACGCAGCCCGGGACACCGTCTGGTCCCATTGATGCTGTGTTTTTGCTTTGGAGGGCGGCTCTTACCTGAGCATCTGAGATGTCAGGGGAGCAGCACTCTGCTGGGATAGATATTTGCCCTTTTGGTGGGAGAAGTTTGCGCTGAACCTGTCAGCTAGGATGTTGGCAATGTCTGTGGGTTCGGTGTATTTTTTCTCATTTTGGACCAATTCTGAGCATATCTGTGAATTACCACCCAGGTTCCTAACATAACTAAAGAAAGCCTTGTGATTATCCTTAGTGTCCTGTGCAATTTTTCTCTCGAAGCTGGCCTTAGACAATTTAATGAGTGCCCGTAGTTTTTTGCTAATACTGATCAGTGATGCCTTCCCTTTTTGGGATTTTGCTCTATCATTTAGTAGCTTCCTCCTTCTATTGTATAGTTTGTTTATGGCTGGGGTCCACCAGACAGGACGTCTGCCTTTGGAGGATTGGGTCTTGGTTTTATTTGTGATCGCATGATCCATGCATTCTTGAAGGTGTTCATAGAATGCGTTTATAAAGGATTCTGCGGTCTGGGCCGTATTTTCCACAGGCTCGGGGGCTTTGAAGGATTCCACCTCGGTTTTGAGGAGTGTGAAATTTGCTTTAGAGAAGTTTTTCACTGTGGTTTTCTGGGCAGGGGGTGGGGTCGGGATGTGAATATCCAGTGAGATTAGTTTATGGTCTGATCTTACCAGTGAGGGATACACTTCTGGTCTGGAGCATAAAGTCCCCATGTTGGTGATGATCAGGTCCAGTATGTTTTCCCCTCTTGTGGGAGTGGTAACAAGTTGTTCCATAGCATTTGAGTTTATAAATTCTAGGAACCTTTGGGCTAGGGTGTTGGAGCTAGAGTAATGCTCCCAGTCTATGTTTGGGTAGTTGAAGTCGCCCAATATAATGGTGTTTGGAGAGACCTTCATATTTTCCAGTGTTCTCAGGAAGGCCAAGTGGGGTTCCTGGGTTTGGGAGGGCGATCTGTAGCAGGCTATAAACTGGAAGGCAGTTTTACCCACTGTTAGTTGCACATGGATAGTCTCTGATGCTTCGTGCTTTGCCACCAACCTGGAGGTGTGGGTATCTTTGATGAATATCGATACTCCCCCTCCTTTTGTGGTTCGGTCCAAGTTTTGGGGCCGAAAAGCATGGTATGAGGTATAACCTGGTAGTGCTGGGGTGCTCTCGGGAGCCCTGAACCAGGTTTCTGTTACTGCACAGATATCGATGTTCTCCATGCTAAGGAGAGTTTCGAGTGCGTGCATCTTAAGGTTTAGACTTCTCCCGTTGAGTAGCATTACTCTTAGTTTCTTATCCCTTGTGATACCTATGGAAGTGGGTTTGTCTTTTGAGCCTTGCCTAAAAAATGCACTATGGGGGTAGCAAGAGCCTTTGCCAATATCCGAAAGCCCAGGGGTGACAGGTGCAAGCCGTCCCTAGCGAAGCATATCATCCCAAGCTGACAGGCATTGGATCCCCTTTGAATGACACCAGTACTTAAGCCAATTGTTGAAATTGATCATCTTGTCTTCATATTGTGGTATCATTCTTGGTGAGGGTAAGATGCTACTCAAGGTCAGGGTCATACCGGCCTGGGCTACATGCTCAGAGAGCTCCTCTATGTCTCTTTTCATGTAGTCCAGGGAGGTACATCTCAGGTCATTCACACCAGCATGGACAATGACTGAGTCATATTTGTACTTGCCTTGAAGTGACCTGAGTGCTTGTGTTATGTGGCGGATCCTAGCGCCCAACAGGCTGCTCACCGTGACCCTCTCCTTGTTCAGCCTGGTGAGCGGGACGTCAGTGTGCCTGACGATAGAGTCACCTATTACAAGTGTATCAGGTGTGTTGTTTAGTCTTAAGGGCTGTGACTGTTCGGCACACTGGCTTTGTGAGATATGTGTTGCACGTGTTTTGTTTTGGGGTAGCGGTTGCTGGGTGTCTGCTTTGGAGGTCTCTGCTGCTTAGGTAGATCTTTATTTAGAGCCTCCGAGTATGTTTTTGTGTGATTATGTGTTTATGTGAGACTGGAATTGTAGTGAGTGTGGTTTCCTTCTCCTCCTGACTGGTTATGCCAGTACTGAGTTGGGAGAGCTTAGCCTCCAGTTTGGCTATATGGTTGCATCTCTCACATGTGTTGGAATTTGTTGGGAGGAGGAGAGGGTTGTCTGTGTACATGAGGCAGTTGTAACATTGCCTCAAGATTCCCAGATTCACCAGCTGGACCGGAGAGGAGATTGACAATTGACCTTTGGACATGCTAGAATAATATTGGAAATTCCTTTATAATTGAAAACAAGGGCCAGTGGGGAGTGAGGGTGTAGTGCTTTTAATTTTTAGTGCTGACTTGTATAATTGCTTTAGTGAGCAAATGCCAGGTAACTTAAGTGCAATGTGTTACAGGTAACTTAAATGCAAAAATGACAAACAGTAACTTTCTTTCAAGTGAAACAAGGAAATAAGTACAGTAAGCAATGCAGATATCACTAGTGATCCACAGAAGAGCTGAGAAGCCACGTATTAGGTGGAATTAGCGTTCCAGGGAAATAACAAGCAAACAAAGAACAAGCATATAAACAAAGCTAGATTCAGCAGGCCTGGATCTAGTCTATGCTACAGCAAACACGGTATACCAATTTCAGTAAGATACAGTTCAAATATTCAGGCACTATAAACCTTTAACCAGAAATTCCCAGCTCAGAAGGGCAGAGTCCAGCCTCTTCTCCCACAAGAGTGCAGACCACGAACCTTCTTAATGTAAAATAACTGGCCTGAAGCCCAAGTGCTTAAACCAGAACTAATACACTTTAAGAATAACAGACACTGGGCTCTCAATCAGCAGTTCCCAACTTAGAAGGATGAAAGCTACCTGTCCTGCCACCACAGTGCATGCCACAAACCTTCCTAATGTAAAACAACTGGTCTGAAGCCCAAGTGCTTAATCCAAAAGACTTAGAATGATAGCTACACTTTAATCAAGTTACTACCAAGCAGTAATAAATACAATTGAATACTTTAGAGAATGCCTGGATTAGTGCTCAAGTTACACAAACAAAGCTAGATCCAGCAGGCCCGAATCCAGTCTATGCCACAGCAAACAAGGCGCACCAACTTCAGTAAGAAGCAGTTCAGATATACATGCACTATAAGCCTTTAACCAGAAATTCCCAGCTCAGAAGGGCAGAGTCCAGCCTCTCCTCCCACAAGAGTGCAGACCACGAACCCTCTTAATGTAAAATAACTGGCCTGAAAGCCCAAGTGCTTAAACCAGAATTAATACACTTTTAGAATAACAGACACTGAGCCCTCAATCAGCAGTTCCCAACCTAGAAGGATGTAAGCTACCTGTTCTGCCACTACAGTGCAGACCACAAACCCTCTCAGTGCAAAACAACTGGTCCGAAGCCCAAGTGTTTAAACCAAAAGGCTTAGAATGAGTTACACCAAGCAGTAATAAATACAATTGAGTACTTTTAAGATGATGCAAAAGTAAAATAAAGTAGGTAGAAACACAAGTACAGTAAAAGCAGATGAAAATGTTTTTTTCTGAACAAGTGCTGAGATCAAAGAAACAGATTTGAGTGCTGAAACTAGAGAACTGGCTAGTTATAAGAAAAAAAAAACTAAGCTAGAAGGCTTCCCTCCAACACAGAAGGGCTTGGGGGCTCAGAAGCCTACAAATAGTCTATACCACTTAACAGGAAAGGCAGGAAACGAGCTTAAATTTTTTTTTTTTTTTTTTTTTTTTTTTTTAAAGGTTGCTTTTGCACATTTATCAAGACCAAATTACATTCTTATACCATCTGAAAAAGTTTTTACAACTTGCAGTTGTGCTTTCCGTTCCTCATCTGATAAGCTATACAGTTTCAAATCATCAACAATGAGAAGATGAGAAGTCTTTACACTTTGTTGTTTTCTAGGAGCCAAATTATAGCCATGGCCAAAGCTGTCAAGTAGACAGCTTAATGGGTTAAAGGCAAGACAGAATAGTAGCGGTGACAGAGAGTCACCCTGGAATATCCCCCTTTGAATTTTTATCCCTGGGATAATAATTTTTCCTTTATCATGGCTTAATTGCAAAGTGGTCTGCCACTGTTTCACGGTTACTGTAATATAGTTGATTAGTGTAGGGTGTATCTTATACATTTTTAAGCACTCTTTTATCCATGAATGTGGGATACTATCAAATGCTGTTTTGTAGTCAATCCATGCCATACTTAGATTCATTCACTTTTTACATTTCTCCACTATGACTTTATTTAACAACAAATGATCATTTGTTCCAAATGACTTTATTTTATTGCCCTTTTGTTCTATTGCCATAATTGAGTTTTCTTCTAATGACTCTAGACTCTTGTCGGCATCAATTCCAGTGTATAGTTTATACATTATTGGAAGGCAAGTTATTGGTCTATAATTTTTAGGGTAGCTTGCAGGTTCACTCTTAAGTAGGAGCATTGTTTGTGTCTGTTTGGGGTGTGCATATAAGTAGTTCTTACTCATGGGTAAATGTTTGTGCATAGATGTTAATACTTTTAACCAGAAGTTAGGTACTGCATCTGGGTCTGGGGTTTTCCAATTAGAGGCTTTTCTTAACTTTGTTTCAATCTCTCTGGCTGTTACTTTATCCCATTTCATATCCTGTCCCTTTAAACTTCTTATTTGTTTTACTTCTTCTATCCATTTAGCATCTTTGTTATGTTCCACATCTTTGTTATGTTCTTTACCAATGTATAGCTTGAAGAATGTTCCCACAGATAAGAGTCATATGTTGGAATTGCGATGGTTCAAAAGGAGGTCCTTGGGAGCATATATTTTGGGAATATACAGAGCTGCTTTAATACAAAAATGAACTGAACAGTTAACTATCCTCACTATACAGATGTATTAGTTGAATTAGTGTAAACTAATATGTACTAAGGAGGGGAAAGTATTTGTATCTTTAGTGTTAATTTTGGGTAAGAAAGACATAACTAGAAATGGAATATCAAAGAAAAACCATCAGGTAAAAAAGATGAGTACAGAGATTAAAACTATGGAACTGAGAACTAAAAGATGTCAAAACAGAACTCCCTAGTAAGAAATGAGCTGTATAGGGTTTTGCAATGGAAATTGAGCTTGAAGAGGGCAAAGACGCAGAACAAAACACCTAAGATATAGATTTGTTAACAAAGTGGACTGTAATACAGGGTATGAAGCTACTGATCCAACTGTTAAGATTTGTTAATATAGTGATAATAAAAAGAATGGTCACAGGTTAATTTCTGATCTCAAACTATATTGTAAATAGGTAATGCGTGTTTACATATTTTTGTATAAGGAACAATGCTAAATTAATCTGGAGATCAAACTAGACAGAATAGGAGACTTCCAAAATGGTTGCACACTGATCAAAAGTTTAACTTCAGCTTTCCTAGTGTAAAAACAGAAACTGAGAAGAAAGGGTGCCATTGAAACTGTTTCTGACAGGTAAAGTTCAGTTACTGGCCAGTAATTATACTGCCTGGATGTCAGCAAAAAAGACATTTGGAAAACCTGAAAGAAAATCAGCCAGAAAGGGGAGAAGAGAAAACACTGTCTGGGAGGGTAGCTGTTCAGCAAAAAGCAGTTCAAGCTTCAGCTTTGGTTCAAGAAACAGCTTTCAGTAATTTAGACAAAAAATAAATAAATCAAATGTACTCAGAGGTGATTAAAATAAAACTTTAAAGGAATATATCATCTGTAATTACAAAAGGGTAGAAAAAATAGAAGCTTTAAATAGCTGTTAGGATGAACTGATAAAACTGCAAAAATCAGAGGTTGAAATGAAGAAAAAAATGGCAAAGTATGAGGCTTCTCAAGAAGACCTGTTTCAAATAATAGTAGAGTTCATAGAAGGTTACTAGACTAATGGCTCTAGAGCCATTATAAGCCTAGCCATATTTATCCCGAGTTGCTGCAGTTGTCGGTAGTTAGATGTGACATTCACAGAGGTAAGGGTTTATGATAGTTAATAACAACTTCCTCTGTCCAGGAGAGACATGGATGCCACTCCAGGAGTGGGTTTGCGGTCTCCCACGCATTGATCTAGGTTGCATTTGAAGAGGGTCAGGGAGGTGCTCTGTTTCAGATGAACTGGAAACGTGTTCCAGAGAAGTGACAGTCTCCGGGTGATGTATTTGTCTCTTCAGTATGACCTGTTCATGTCAAAGCTAGGTTAAGATCCCTGGACCGAGTGACTCTCATGCAGTTTGATTTACAAATGTGTAGCACTTCCATCAGGGTCAAGTCAGAGACTGCCCTGTAAGCCAAGTACAGGTCACCCCTTAGCAACCTGTAGGAGACAGAATAAAGTGGCAGGGCTTTCAGTCTTTCTGCATAAGACTTGTTTTGAAGTTGTTCAATCTTGCCTTCATTCTTACTGATGGGTTCGGAGCCGATCCCTCGGCTCTGAGTCGGCCAAATTGCTCAAGGTCTCCAAACAGCTCGAGGCCAAAACCCTATCCCATGATGCTCCTCTACTTCCCTCAGATCTAGTTTGCCGCTGCAACAGATTGAGCATGTTCCTTCATCTCAGGCCGTTTTTTTGTCAGTTAAATAAAAAGATTTCCTTTACTGGTTCTTTTTTTTCATCATCAGAGAAAACTTTTTTCCTTTAGCCGAAGTTAGGCTTGTATTTACTATACTTTACTCCATTTTTGTGGAGAGTTTATTGTGGTTTCCTTTATTGGCGTTAGGCCATTTTCATGCCTGCTCAGGCATCTTTTTACCCTATCCCTTCGTAGCCAAGTTCAGGCTCTAGTCTCTTTACTTTTAGCTTTCTAGCCGGTTAGGCTTAATTGCTTTCATTTATAGCCAAAGTTAGGCTTTATTTTCTTTATAAATAGCCTTTGATTGTCTAAAGAAAAAGTTGTTGAACTAGCCAAGTTTGGCGTAGTATAGTGGTTTTGAATTGGATTGAGATCCAGTAATTCATCCGGTAGGCTTAATTTTTTTCTTTGCAGCCGAGTTAGGCTTAAAATTCCTGTCCAGCAGTGGATTTAATGAAAAGTTTTCATTGTTATTGAGTTGTTTATTGACATTGCTGTGTTTTCTAGTGGATTTTGTTATACTTGGATTCAACATGTCAGAAAAGGTAAAGTCAGGCTTTAAAAAATGCCCTAAATGTAACCAAAAAATGTCTTTCACAGATGGTCAACACCATCTGTGTTTATTGCCTAGGAGAAGTCCATCTTCAAGAAGTGTGTTCTGTATGCCACTGATTTAGTACCAGGGTTCTGGCAGAAAGAAAAAGGAAATTAGTGGAAAGGGGCCTTATTAAGTCTGCCTTTCAATCGGATTTGGACTCGGCTCCCCAGGAAAAGCCAAAACCTGCTTCTTCTTCCTCCTCCTCTGTCTCTGGTTCGGAGCCGAAAAGTCTTTCAGCTCTGAAGGTATCAAGAAAAGTATCTGACTCAGCTTCACAGTTATCGGAGCTGACTGTTCAGGTAGTCGGTAGGAGCCGGTATCTCCAACGCTAAGGTCTCCAGTTCTGGGTTCACCTGCTAGGCCTTCTCTCGAGCTTCCAGACTGTTGGATTCGGATGTGGATCGAGTGGTAAGGAGATTATTGCAGAATCCAGCGCTACCAAAAATTTTATCAGCTTCTACTCTGGCAGCTTCAGAGCCGATCACGTCATCTATCCTCCTCTGACTTGAGTCGAGCCGTCAGAGCCGGAGGGAGCTGATCAGTTGATTGTGGAGCTATCGGCACCAACACCCATGTTTGGCCTCTCGGCACCGACAACCCCGATGTCTTCGGTCCTGGCTGCAGACTCTGGGAGCCGACACTCACCCATCAGTTCAGGGGAGGGGAGTCAAACCGATGTTTCACTTCCGACTCTGCCCCTCGGGACTTCGGCACAGATGAGCTCGGCTCCCACCTCGGGATTGCAGCCTGTGGCTTTGGTGCAGCAGGAGTCCTCGATGTCTTCGGACCCGGGGGCTTCCTCGCTTCAGAGCCATGGTACTTTCGATGCCATGAGGAGGGTCTTGTTCCCCCGGGCAGTCACAACTTCTGAACAGACTACCTCCTCCCTTAAAGCGCCGGAATCTTCTCCGTCACCACAGATCCATTGTAAGTGTAGGGACCCGGAGCTTCAGGAGGCCCCCTTGGGGGAACCCTGCTCTTCCGAGACCTCCCCAGAAGCCCCCATTGAGGAGGTCCTTAGGAGAAGGACATGTAAGAGGAAACATGTAGATTCCCCTCAGGAATCTGTCACATCCGACACCAATTTGGAGGAGTTGGAAGGGTCCCCAAGGTCCCTCACTGAGGATATATCTTTCATGGATATCCTAGCGATCCTGAAGCAGAGAAGTGACTGGCAGCCCATCAACCCTTCCAATGACGAATCGGTGCTCCTGAAAGCTTTTGGGTCCCAACCCTGCACCTCTTGGGTATCTCCGCCCTTCGATGAGTTGATGGATCTTTTATCTCGAAGGACATGGGAGTCACCAGATACCATGGAACCTATCCCTAGAAGACCAAGCAAATATATTTCTGCACCTCATGATAAGACCTTTTTGTCCAAACCTTTTCCTGTTGATGCCATGGTGGTTGCGGCAGCCACTAAGAAAGAGATGTCAGAGACCTCGATGTCTGTCCAGCCTCCTAATAGAGAGTCTAGGATCATGGACAGATTTGGCAAGCGCATGTTCAGTTCTACAACATTTACTCTTCAATCGTTGAACTATTTAACTCACTTTACCAGGCTTCAAAGAGATCTCCTAAAAGAGCTCGGAGATGCTCTTCAGGGTGTAGTAGCTGATACGGTGGCAGACAAGGTAACATCTCAGCTTGCTACCCTTAATTCCATCGTTAACTCTTCCATGTGCCTCGTATCTTACGCAGCTGATGGGGTGAGTAGGGCACCGGGTACAGGAATAGCTCTTTGGAGACATTCCTGGATGTGCTTGTGTTCTTTTGCGGAACCTTTCAAGTCATCCTTTGTGAATGGCCCCGTTCGATGGTTCCTCACTTTCTGGACCTGAAGTTAGAGACCCTCACCAGATGTGAACAAGACTGAAAGACTCTATCTGCCATAGGAGTCTGTTTTTCCACACCTAATAGACATTATCCCAAAGACCAAGCGAGGTGGGAAGATGTGGTTCCGCAAAGCCCAAGGAGCCTTTTTGGGCACATGAGGTGAAACCCCCTCCAAGGGCAGAGGAGGGGGGTAATAATGGAAGATGCCACCCATGCGGCAGAGGGGGTCCGCAGAACCAGGGTGACAGGGATCAGTTCCTTGGGAAGCCCTATCAGTGCTCCTGAAAGGAGGCCCACCTGTCCGCCTCTGGAGGCAGTCAGGGGATGTTCATCTTTGTATCTAGGCGCCTGGCTCAAAATCACAAAAGACAGCTGGGTACAAAGTATAATATCCAGAGGTTATATTATCCCCTTTCACTCACACCCAAAACCATTAAGAAAGATCTCAGATGTTCCACCCAGTGTTCGGGATGTAGCAACAGTAGAGATTCAAAAGTTGCTAAAGAAAAGAGTCATCCAGTCAGTCCCGGCAGACCAAAAAGGATCCGGAACTTGCTCAAGATTCTTTTTAGTGCCAAAGAAAACAGGGGACTGGAGACCGATACTAGATCTCAGCAGACTCAACAAATCTGTAGAAATGACAAAGTTCCAGATACTCAATAGATCTCCAGGATGCGTACTACCATATAAAGAAGGCCAGGCCATCCAGGGATCATCTGCGCTTTCAGCTGGGGCCAGTCATTACCAGTTTCGAGCCCTGCCCTTTGGTCTCACTACAGCCCCCAGAGTGTTTACCAAATGTATGGCTGTGGTTATGGCTCACTTGAGGCGTCAAGGAATCCGGGTGTTTCCGTATTTAGATGACTGGCTCCTTACTGCACCCACCAGGCATCATCTCATACAGGCAAGGGACATTACCTTAGACCTCTGCTCTCAACTGGGGATAACAATAAATTCAGAAAAGCCTGCCTTATTGCCGTTGCAGCATACCGTCTTTATAGGAGCAGATTTATACACCGTCAACATGTCCCTAAAACTTCCTTTGGAGAAAATACTTATCCTTTGGCAACAGATTCTGGACATTCTCTCAAAGCACAGCGCACCAGCATTGGCGATTCTCAGACTGTTGGGCACCATGGCAGCAGCTATTATTGCAATACCTCTAGCGTGGTCGCACATGCGCATTCTTCAATGGCTATTATTCACACAGTGGACCTTTCAAGAATTACCTATGGATCACCTGGTTTGGATAACCAATTCTTGCAAGAAGGACCTTCGGTGGTGGCTGACGTCCGAATCTGTAACCATGGGATGTCCCTTTGTTCTTCTGACTCCATTTGCAACTGTGACCACGGACGCCTCCCTGATCGGGCGGGGGGGCATTATCAGGGACGGGACAGCCTAAGGTACATGGCAGGAACACGAGGCTCACTTGCATATCAATATCCTAGAGATGAGAGCGGTACTCTTAGCATTGCAGTCCTTTCAAGACTCTCTTCCTCTGGGGACCATTGCAATTCAGTCAGACAACATGTCAGTAGTTTGGTATATAAACAAACAAGGAGGGACCAGATCTTATCCCCTATGTCAAGAGGCCCTGAGAGTATGGCATTGGGCAGAGTCCACCCAGCGCTTTCTGATAGCAATGCACATCCCGGGGAAATCCAACGTGATAGCAGACAAACTAAGCAGAGCAATTCTGTTGCTACACGAGTGGTCCCTCAAGAACGAAGTTGCGGAAATGATCTTCCGCAAATGAGGCCAGCCTTGCTGCGATCTCTTTGCAACTCTCACAAACACCAAATACAGTAAACTAATTTGCCCTAAACACTCTAGTAGGGGAATCCCTGAGTGATACTGTCATACAGGATTGGCTCCCGGGTATTCTTTATGCTTTGCCGCGAATTCCCAAAGTTCTGCAGAAAGCCTGGGAAGGACAGTTATCTTAATAGCCCCCTTTTGGCCTCGTCAGATTTGGTTTCCCTTCCTGAAGCCTCATCGTTTGGAAGAGCCCTGGATCCTGGACCCAGTGCCGGACCTTTTGACTCACTTGTCAGGAGCTCTTCACCCTTCTCTACAGTCCATCAAACTGACACCTTGGCTGCTTCAATTCCAAGAATAGCCAGGTTCCAAAATTTGTTAGCAGAAGCTCAACATATACTATTGTCTTCCCATAAGTCCTCAACTAGAAAACTTTACCTTAGCAAATGAAGGAGATTTTCAATCTGGGCTCAGCAAAACAACATTGATCCATTCCTGGCTTCGATATCGGATATATTGGAATTCTTAGAAAACAAAAACAAGCCGTGAACGACCCAAGGCAGTCAAAGAAATTTATTTTAAGCGCTTTTCGTCAGCACAATGAGCTGACTTCTTCAGAAACAAAAACCACTGGCAGCATAACCATTATAAAGGCTAACATCCATTTACGTCATAACCAATAATTCAATTAGTACAATTTAAAATAGTATAGATTTTAAAAAACTGTTTAAAGGCACAATGACCATTAGTGGTAGCAAACATCACATCCCTATGAACATGCAAAACAGCACAAGTACATAAGTCAAGTCAACTTGTTGATATAAAAAATATAATAATGTATAGTGTATTAAATGTTGCAACAATTAAATAAGCATACAATACTGTTAAAACTTCAACAATTTTTAACCCTAGTTGTATTATACTGTTAGTTCATGGTTTGAAGCCTACATATGTCGTTGTGTATAAGGTTGAAGCATCAGAGACCCCAAAATTGTTCTAAGTTACATAAAACATGTTCATAATTGAACACAGTTTATGAAAAATAGTTAAGAAAAATAATAATGTATATAAATATTTATGTGTATTTTAGTTTTCTTTTTTAATATATTATTAATACTATAGGCACTATTGCATCTATTTACTGTTATATAATTATAAAAAGATATTAAACATAAATATTTATATACATTATTATTTTTCTTAACTATTTTTCATAAACTGTGTTCAATTATGAACATGTTTTATGTAACTTAGAACAATTTTGGGGTCTCTGATGCTTCAACCTTATACACAACGACATATGTAGGCTTCAAACCATGAACTAACAGTATAATACAACTAGGGTTAAAAATTGTTGAAATTTTAACAGTATTGTATGCTTATTTAATTGTTGCAACATTTAATACACTATACATTATTATATTTTTTATATCAACAAGTTGACTTGACTTATGTACTTGTGCTGTTTGCATGTTCATAGGGATGTGATGTTTGCTACCACTAATGGTCATTGTGCCTTTAAACAGTTTTTTAAAATCTATACTATTTTAAATTGTACTAATTGAATTATTGGTTATGACGTAAATGGATGTTAGCCTTTATAATGGTTATGCTGCCAGTGGTTTTTGTTTCTGAAGAAGTCAGCTCATTGTGCTGACGAAAAGCGCTTAAAATAAATTTCTTTGACTGCCTTGGGTTGTTCACGGCTTGTTTTTGTTTTCTACGTTTGGTTTTGTATCTTGCTTCATAGTTATATTGGAATTCTTAACCAAACTGTTTAATGAAGGGGCTGCAGCAGCAACTATTCGAGTTCAACTGGCTGCTAGATCAAATTTTCATATTGGTGAACTAGGGGACAATGTCATGTCTCATACAATGGCGAAGGCCTTTCTAAAAGGTGCAGTACATTTGAGGCCTCCTGTTAGATCCCCCACTACTCCATGTAATCTAAATATTGTTCTGTCAAATATTATTCTTCCTCCATTTGAACCGGCATCTTCCTGTGAATTGAAATTCCTTTCGTGGAAAACTATTTTCCTAGTGGCTATCACCTCTGCGCACAGAGTTTCAGAATTACCGGCCCTATCAGTAAGGCATCCATATTTGATATTCCACAAAGATAGAGTTTCCCTCAGAACAAACCCTTCTTTTCTACCAAAGGATTGCTCAACATACAACCTTAATCAAACCATTGAATTGCCAGTTTTCTTTCCTAATCATACTAATCAATTGGAGTATATGCTGCACAAGCTTGATATTCGCAGACAACTTTGTTTCTGTTTAGACAGGACAAAAGACCATAGACAATCTGACCAGCTGCCTGTGTCATTTTCAGATTCCAATAAAGGTGCCGCAGTTTCCAAACCCACCTTATCTAAGTGGCTTTTGGACTGCATATCTTTTATATATAGTTCTGCACATATTCCCGTAGAAAACAAAGTTAAAGCTCACTCAACTAGAGCTGTCTCTACTTCTACAGCTTTTGCAGCCAGGCTACCAATAGATTCTATTTGTGTAGCAGCCACATGGTCAAGGCCACATACCTTCATTACTCATTACAAAGTAGACAACACCTCTAGGGACAGGACTTCCTTTGGTTCTGCTGTCCTTAGACATGTACTCCCGTGAGCCTCCCAAGATCGTGGTGCTGGGGACGCTACCCATCAGTAAGAATGAAGGCAAGATTGAACAACTTCACATAAAGAAGTTATGTACTTACCATAACATTCAATGTGAGTTGTTCTTCTCGCCTTCATTCTTACAACCCACCCTCCTACCCCCAACTAGTGTCTGGAAGTTCAAGAGTTGGCTCTTTCAGCCTGTTTTGGTCCTTTCTGAGGAGTTTTCCTTTCACCGGTTACTTGAAATAAGAGGATGGTATATTTACTCTGTGAGTATGTTACTAGTTGGCAGCAAAAAAGATCAGAGGGAAGTAGAGGAGCATCATGGGATAGGGTTTCAGCCTCGAGCTGTTTGGAGACCTCGAGCTTTGCAATTTGGATGACTCAGAGCCGAGAGATTGACTCCGAACCCATCAGTAAGAATGAAGGTGAGAAGAACAACTCACATGGAATGTTATGGTAAGTACATAACTTCTTTTTTGTGTACCCTGTAATTTCTTGGTGAGAAACCTCTGTGGTCTCTTCAGTTGTTGCAGGCATCTAGTGAGGTACTTGCAAAAGGGAGCTTTGTACTCTATTATTGGTGTGATGAGGGCCAAGTATAATGGAATTACAACATCTGTAGCTCTAGATGTGATGCCTTTACTTATAACATGTGCCACATAAAAGGATTTCTTTATTACTATGGATATGTGGTGGTCATAGTTCAGGTTGCTATCAAATACACAAATCTATGTCTTTTTCTCCATATCTCCA
This sequence comes from Protopterus annectens, assembly GCF_019279795.1. Taxonomy (NCBI): domain Eukaryota; kingdom Metazoa; phylum Chordata; order Ceratodontiformes; family Protopteridae; genus Protopterus; species Protopterus annectens. The sequence continues at coordinate 181,610,573 of NC_056726.1, forward strand.
ACACTCTAGACTGTCTTGCTGCCCATCGTCTCCCAACATTTTGAGATCCTGTAATTTTGTTACTTGTATATGGAGCTTTTCCTCAGGTCTCCACTGAAAATGGGCCCCTGGCTCAGCTGGACTAACCCGGTTAGCAAGTGACAATAAATAAATAAATAAACCTGAGTACCCAGCTCATGTACCACTGAGTCTACACTTAGAGGATGCTGTCTGTAAAGTAATTAGCAGGGATGTCAGCTTTCTCAAAGGGAATAATAATGAACTTTTTTGCATTTAGCTTTAATCTTTTGCTTTGGCACCAATCATTTGTCTGTCTGCAGTATATTAACATCATTGGAATGATTGCTCCAAATTTGTAATCTTCAGCAAACTTGGTCAGCCACAGGCCTTCCAAGTTGCCTGGACTTCTGAGAGAGAAATTATGAACAGTAAGGGGCCCAGCACAGAACCCTGTGGTACGCCACTGGTGACTGGTCTTTTGCTAGAGATGAAGTCACCCACTTTGACAGCATGTGTCCTATCAGTGAGCCAGTTGGCTACCCATCTGGTAATGTAGGGGGTTAATTCTCAGTTGGGAGAGTTTCTGTGTAATACCCAGTAGGGGATTATGTAAATGCCTTGGCTAGGTTGTGATAGGTGGTATGCACTTTCTTTCCCTCGTCCAGGGCCTTGGTGACTTTCTCGAAGAAGTCAGCCATGTTTAACAGGCATGATCTACCGTTAATGAATCCGAACTGTGTTGAGTCCAGAGTTTGGAGATTAGCTATGTCCTTGATAATAAGGTCCATAATGATTCTTTCAGTGGTCTTGCAGATGAGGCTAGTCAGTCTTATGGGCCTATAATTCCCATGGTTGGCTGATGGTCCCCTTTGTGCAGAGGGATTATTGTTGTTGTCCTCCATTCCACTGGAACATAGCTGTTTCACAGGCTGTGGTTAAACAGACATCCAAGTGGGTCTACTAGGTCATGTTTTATAGGTTCATAGGTAGGTACTAGGCTATCTGCCCAAAGGCATTTATAAGCCTAGCCAGAATGTGTTGGCTTTCGCCGCCCCCTTAGATTAGTTCTCCGTGCCTCTGTCCAGCAGAGCCACTAAAGTGATCCCCGGGGTAAAATTTCTGTTTCCCATCCACTCGTCAAGGTTTCTCTGGAAGAGTGTTAACGAGGAGCTCTGCCTAATGTAGATTGGAATCTTGTTCCAAAGCATGGGAAGTCTCTGGGACAGGAATCTATCCCTCCAGCACATCCTATTTATTGTTGTGGTGAGGTTTAGATCCCTAGAGTGTGTGGCTCGAGGGGATAAGGTTTTCTTTAGGTGGAGCATGTCCATCAATTCTGGGTTGGACATGGCTTGTATGTCAGGCAGAGATCACCTCTGAGTTGACGGTATGCAACCGAGTAGAGCTGGAGTTTCTTCAGTCAAACTGCATAGGGCATCTGTTTGAGGCCAGTGATCCTCATGATGAGGTACTTCTGTGGTCTTTCCAGCTGTTGCAGGTGTCTTGTAAGGTACACCCCAAATGGGACGTTGTACTCTATGATGGGTGTGATGAGTGATGAGTAGAGGGGCAAAATGACCTCTTTTGATCTGGATGCGAACCCTGTGTGATTAGGTGGGCCATATAGAAGGATTGTCTAACCACTTTGGCAGTGTGATTAGCAAAGGAGAGATTACTATCTACTTGGGTCCCCAGATCCCTTATTACGTTTTCCGTATTTAGGGGACTGCCACCTATGTGGTAGTTTGTGGGTACTTCGTTTTTTCCAAAGGGGATGACTATGCACTTTTTGGCATTTAGTTTAAGGCTATGATTTTGACACCAGGTATTCGTCTCAGTGAGACCCTTTTGGAGGATGTGTGTGTCAGCCAGAGAGTCAATTATAGCCCTAAGTTTGCAGTCATCTGTGAACTTGATCAGCCATATTCCTCCTGTGCTTGCCTGTACCTCTGAGAAGTATATGCCAAACAGGAGGGATCCAAGGACTGAGCCCTGGGGAACGCCACTTGTAACCGGTTTAGAGTTAGACCTAGCTGCCGCAACTCTCACCATGTGGGTTTTGTCCATGAGCCAACTGGCAACCCATCTTGTGACATAGGGGTTTATGTTCAGGCTGCTGAACTTGCCTATAATACCAGAATGGGGAATGGTGTCGAAGGCCTTTGCGAGGTCTAGGTAGGCTGTGTGTACCACTGTTCCCTTGTCTATAGCCTTGGTAACTGTCTCAAAGAAGTCCACCAGGTTTAGGAGGCATGATCTGCCCTTAACAAAGCCAAACTGGGTAGGGTCCAGTGTTTGGAGGTTCCCAATGTATCTGCTAATGAGTTCCATGATGATGCACTCCATAGCCTTGCAGACCTTGCTAGTCAGGCTTATAAGCCGATAGTTCCCAAGGTCTGTTGTGGTTCCACCTTTGTGGAACAGAATAACCATTGCTGTGCGCCACTCTGAGTACGTAGCGTGTGTTTGGGTGAGGGGTTAATTCGTCTTTGAGCTCGTGTAGGACACAGCCTGGGCCACTGTCCGGTCGCACTGATGCTGTGTTTTTGGCTTTGGAGAGGGGCTGTTTTAACCTGAGTGTCTGTGATTTCAGGGGCTCTACATTCTTCTGGTATGGTTATGGGCCCTTTTGGGGGTGAGAAGGGGTTGAAGTTTGCACTGAACCTGTCTGCCAGGATGGTTGGCGACATCGATTCGTTCAGTGTATTTTGTGCCATTCTGCACTAACTCCGAGCAGATCTGAGCATTGCCACTTAGAATCTTGACATAGCTAAAGAATGCCTTGTGGTTATCTTTGGAGTATTTGGCAATTTTTCTTTCGAAGCTCGCCTTGGATGATTTTATGAGGGATTGTAGTTTCTTGCTGATACTGATCAGAGATGTCTTCCCTTCTTGGGATTTTACTATTCTCTGTACTAGTTTCCTCCTTCTATTGTATAGCTTGTTTATGGCAGGGGTCCACCAGACTGGTTTCCTTTTCTTGGAGGAGTGAGTCTTGGTTATGCTTGGGATAGCACAATCCATGCATTCTTGTAGGTGCCCATAAAATGCATTAGTAAAGGATTTTGCAGCTTGGACAGCGTTATCCTTTAGCATGGGGGCTTTGAAACTTTCCACCTCTGTCTTAAGTAACGTGAAGTTTGCTTTTGAAAAGTTTTTCTCAGTGGTTTCCTTGTCCAGGGGTGGGGGCGGAATGTGGATATCCAAAGTGATTTGTTTATGGTCAGATCTAACCAGCGAGAGGTTGACCACCAGTGTGGATCACCAGTCGCCCATGTTGGTGATGACCAGGTCCAATATGTTGTCACCTCTGGTGGGAGTGTTGACCAGTTGATCCAGGGAGTTTGAGTTTATAAATTCTAAGAAATGTTGGGCAAGGGAGTTAGTACTTGAGTAGTTCTCCCAGTTAATGTTTGGGCAATTGAAATCACCCAATATGAGGGTGTTTGGTAGGACCTTTATGTTTCCCATTGTTTCCAGAAACACGGAATGGGGGTCCTGGGACATGGTGGGTGATCTGTAGCAAGCTATAATTTGAATTGCAGTTTTGCCCATTGTTAGTTGCACGTGGATGATCTCTGAAGCATCGTGCTGTGCCACTAACCTGGAGGTGTGGGTTATGCTCCTACCTTTTGTATTTCTATCCAGGTTCTGTGGCCGAAATGTATGGTATGAGTTTTAGCCTGGTAGTGCTGGGGTGCTCTCTGGAGCCTTAAACCAGGCTTCTGGTACTGCACATATATCGGTTTTCTCCATACTGAGGAGTGCCTCGAGTGCATGCATTTTGGGGTTTAGACTTTTGGCATTGAGTAGCATTATCCTCAGTTTATTACTTGTGCTATTTACGGCGGTGGGTTTGTCTTTTGAGCCTTGCCTAAAAAAGGCACTGTGGTGATGACAAAAGCCTTGGCCGGTATTCGAAAGCCTAAGGGTGACAAGTGCAAGCCATCTCTAGCGAAGCAGCTTGGCTTGTCGAGCATGTCATCCCAGGCAGACAGACACTGGATCCCCTTTGAATGACATCAGAAACTTAGCCAATTGTTGAAATTGATAATTTTTTCTTTATACCGTGATATCATTCTTGGTGAGGGCAGGATTCTACTCAGGATCAGGGCCATACCGGCCTGGGCTATGTGATCAAAGACCTCTTCCATGTCTTTTTTCATGTAGTCCAGGCAGGTACGGCTCAGGTCATTCACACCAACATGGACAATGACAGAATTGTATTTGTACTTGTTCTGGAGTGACCTGAGTGCTTGTGTTATGTGGTGGATCCTAGCACCCGACAGGCAGCTAACAGTAACCTTCTCCTTATTCAGCCTAGTGAGTGGGACGTCAGTGTGCCTGACTATAGAGTCACCTATTACTAGTATGTTGGGTATGTTATTTTGCCTTAAGGGCTGTGATTGAGTGGCACACTGGTTTTGTGAAGTGTGTGTTTCATGGTTTGTGTCGGGGGGGGGGTGGAGGTTGCTTGGATAGTCTGCTTTGGAGGTCGCTGTTGGTTTTGCAGATTTTTATTTAGAGCCTCTGAGTATGTTTTCGTGTATTTGTTTGTGTTTTTTGCCGGTGCTGGTTTAATGGGTCTGTGTGAGAGTGGTGGTGTGATGCAAGTATTTCCCTTCTCCTCTTGACTCTCTGATCCAGTCTTGGGTTGAGAGAGCTTAGCCTCCAGTTTGGCTGTATAATTGCATCTCTCGCATGTATTAGTCTTTGGTGGTAGGAGGAGAGGGTTGTCTGTGTACATGAGGCAGTTGTAACATTGCCTCAAAATGCCCAGATTCACCAGTTGGACTGGAGAGTACACCTGAAACTGCCCTTTGGGCATGCCTGGATAGGTACAGTGAACTGTTTTACTGAATGGCTGGTAAGGTTGAATAGAGAGCCTTGTCCTTCTGTACAGTATAGGGGGGTCTAGTGCTAGGGTTTATAAGTGCTTGCTATGAGTTTTGAGCAAGTACCAGGCTGAGAAATGAATGGCTTGAGTGCTTAAGTTGAAAGTTTGTCTAGTTCCAAGGGAAAAATTGAAGAGGAGACTTTGTGGAGCTGGGAGTAGTTATACCCTAGCTAACCAGAGCTGCCCAGCATGTAAAACCGGGCAAATGTGTTTTTTATAGCGGGGAAATGAGAGAGAGAGAAATTAGCCCAAATTGGCCAATAAACTACTAATTTCTGGGCTGAAACCACTCCTCCAGGGACAGATAGGCTGCTCAAAGCTCCCATCTCTCACAGATGAACAGAGAAACTTCCTTTTTTCCAAGTAAGGTATGGACAAACACAGAGATTTGTAACACAGCCCTGAATTCAGCACTAACCTGAAAACTGGACTATACTAGCTTAGAAAGGTGGGAAATAAGTATACTTTTTTTGTTTTGTTTTTTTCAGAAAATAAAGCGGATACAATGAAAAAAAACATTTTAAATGCACAGAAAAGGATACTTATTGTTATATATCTCAGATCAGAGTTGTAGTCAATGCCCTTAATAATAACGTAGGAAGAAACACAAATACAATAAAAGCAGATGAATAAAGTGCAATTTTTTTTTAATATATAAAACAATAGAAAACAAACAAACTGATTTAAACAAGTTACCAAATTAACCAGAAAAAAGCTCAAAACTGAGCCCTGTTCCAGCAGTCTTCAATCAGACACGTTCTAACTGCACACTCCCGCTACTAGGGTGCAGGGGAACCTTCTCCAAAAAAGATGGCCTGGATCAGTGCTCAAGTTATACAAACAAAGCTAGATTCAGCAGGCCTGAATCTGGTCTATGCTACAGCAGCAAGGTGCACCAATTTCAGAAAGAAACGGTTCAAATAAGCAGGCACAGTTAGCCTGTGACCAGAAATTCCCAGCTCAGAAGGGCAGAATCCAGCCCCTCCTCCCACAAGAGTGCAGACCACAAACCTTCTTAATGTAGAAAAACTGGCCTGAAGCCCAAGTGCTTAAACCAGAACTAATACACTTTTAGAATAGCAGACACTGAGCCTTCAGTCAGCAACTCCCAGCTTAGAAGGATGTAAGCTACCTGTCCTGCCACGACAGTGCAGACCACAAACCTTGTTAATGTAAAACAACTGGTATGAAGCCTAAATGCTTAAACCAAAAGACTTGGAATAACAGTTACAATTTAATCAGGCTACTATCAAGCAGTAATAAATGCAATTAAATTGTTTAAAAGGCAAACTGGGATGTTGTCTGGTACCACTGATGCAATGTTTTTGGCCTTGGAGAGCTGCGACATTAACTGCTTTCTTGAGATAACAAGCTGAGGAATGGTGGCAGGCATACATTGGAAAAATGACTGGAGGGGACAGGGGGGTGAAGTTTGCTCCAAATCTGTCAGCTAGCACTTTGGCTATTACCTATGGTTGTGTATGGGTAATGCCATCCATAACCAGTTCAGCGCATAGCTGGGTATTGCCTTTTAGATTTTCAACATAGTTTTAAGAATACCTTCAGATTATCCTTTGCTAGGGACCTTATTTTTGCTTCGTAATTAGCTTTGGAGGACTTGATAAGATCTCTGATTTGTTTGTTTTTAGTTAGAGAGGGATTTTTTTCTTTGCTTAGACAGTTCCCTCTTGTTCTTGGACATCTTTTTTTTATTGTATAGCCTGTTTATACTAGGGGTCCACAAGGGTGACTTTTTTGTTGGCAAGACCTGGTTTTAATCCCGACAGGTACAGTCAGTTCTATGCAACTGCTGAAGTAGTTATACAGGGCATTGGTGTACACCTGTGCATAGGATTCCGTATTCTCTGTGTTTAAGGGGGCTTTAAAACTTCTTACATCATCACTTAGTAGGAGGTAGTTTGTCTTTGAAAAATTCTTAAGCATATTTGAGTTTGATAAGGTATCTGGTCTTAAAATTACGTTGAACAAGACTGATTTATAGTCCACTCTTAACAGAAAAGACATTTCATGGGGGATGTAATGCTTTCTCCTTTTAGTGAGCACTATGTCCAGAACATTTGAGCCTCTTGTGGGTGTGCTGACTAGCTGTTCCAGAGCATTTGCATTGACAAAATCCAACAACCTCTAAGCCAGCATGTTTGTTGTCATGTATGTTTCTCAGTCAATGGTAGGTGTGAAGAAATTAGACACTGTCATCTCTACTAACGTGTCTGACTGAGTTTTTGTACATAGTTTCAGATTAACTTGTATATTATATGCCAGCATGACTAGCTATGATATTGTAAATAAGTTCTTACATGTTGATTAATACTGTGTTTGTACAGGATGTTTAAAGAGTTGAACATTGTCCCTTTTACATGTCTAACTGCACATGTTTGTGAAGGAGATTCTAAATGCAGGCTGTCTCAGAATCAGTTGATCTACAGATGATGTCATCAGAATGTGTTCAGATGCTCTGTGTTTACTGTCAGAGACTGAAAGACAGGCAGGAATTAAAAAAAACTGTTGGTTGATTTTCAAAGAATGAAATGAAAATAAGAACTGGAACAGTTGAGACAGTTAATCTAGTTTATAAAAGAGCCTGTTCAAGACAGTTGAGTTCAGTTGTTCAATTCATAGTTATACTGAGCAGTGGATACCCAAAGGACTCACCAGGAACAGTAAGCCTGCCTTGCTCTGTTGTAATATTTAGTTAGATCAGGGATGGTGTTCTTCAGTTAGATAGGAAATTATAGGTAATTCTTTAGAGTTTTTCTAAATGTTGGATTTCTGTTCTTCAGTATTAATTTCATTTTCTTGGTGATTGAATTCTGTTTGTATATTGAAATGGCTGTTTTATATTTTTTAATCATTTTGCTTATTTTTAAATATTTTTATTATCTTACATTGCAGGTGTCAATTAGTGTATTCTTTAGTGATTTGAGAGTGCTTATATCTGCTTTGATAATTCCCAGGTCACTCCGAAACCCTGGCTGCTTTAGGTCATTTGCTACTATTTGTTTTGATATCTAATTTTAATAGTTGGACACCCCTTTGACAGGCCATGTAGATGCTCTGATTGGTGGCAGCCTGTTAACCGTATTATTTTGGGGAAGTGTTTGGATGTATGAGATTCAATTTAAGTGTGAGTGTATCAGAGGTCTTAAACTGGGACACATTGCTCTGGAGTGTGTAATAAGGAGTTACATTAAGGGTGGACAGAAGTATACAGTCCATTCTCAGGATATAGAGCATGTCCCTGCTGTGCTGTTAGGAGAAATTGTAAAATATTGCTCCTGTTTAAGAGATGGTCTCACACTGGAGTCAGTAGTGAGGATTGAAGTTCTTTGGTTACTGATCCAGGATAGTAGGGGACGTCATATACTTGGTGGCACTTTGCTATTGACCGGACATCACATATTGGTGGCAGCTTAGTGGGATTTTAATTAGACTTCAGTAGCCTGTGGGTAGTTGTCATTAAGGGTGTGCACTCTCGACAGAAACAAGGTAAACATACAGAATCTCAGTCCACCACAGTTTTATTTATTTTTAGTTAGTTAGTCAGGGACAGCAGGCAAATGTGTCAGCAGATGACTGTAGTAAGATGACAAAGAACCAGTTGGCCAAGAAGTGTGAAGCCCAAGGACTGGTGCATGTCAACTTGACTAAGGAAGCAGTGATCTCAGCCTTAGTTACAGCTTCAGCTCAGATCAGCCATTTAGAGGATATCCAGTTTGGTATTGGGGATGTGCAGCCTGCCAAGACAGGACAGTCCATCTTTTCTTCGGAGGACCTGAGAATTCATTTAGAGATAAGGAGACTTGAACTGGAGGCCGAGGAGAAAATGCATGTCTGAAGGCTGAAAAAAGGGAGAAGCACCACCGATATGAACTGAAGGCTGAGGAGAGAATGCGATGTCTTGAACTGGAATCAGCAGAGAGACCGAGGCATTTAGAAGTTGAGGAAAATGAGAGACAGCACCGGCATGAAGTGGAGCTTCTTACCCTTCAAGAGGGTCACGGAGGTAATGGGGAAGTGAATAACCAGACCCCAGAAGCCATAAAGTTCAGTAAACCTTTTCCTCAATATAGGGATGGGGATTACCTTAATAGTTTTATTCATATATTTGAGAGGGTATGTAGACAGTATAATGTTGACCATGAGCTCTGGGTTCAACTCCTGACTCCCTTACTGCATGGCAAAGCTGTTCAGGCCATGTCAAAAGTATCTGATATATATTGATTGAATTATGATAAAGTAAGAAACTGTTTTCTTGATTGTTTTATACTAACACCTGAAGCTTATCGGAAAAAGTTTCTTGAATATAGATGCAAGGCAGATGAAAGTGTATGCGATTATTTTGCTGAATTAAGTACTTAGTTTCACAGATGGGTAAGTGGGTGTCAGGTCACCACTTTTGAGAGACTGGCAGACCTTTTGGTGAGGGAACAAACCCTCAGTACTTTGCCTGATGACATGAGAATCTGGTTAGCAGACCGAGAGTGTAACGCTGTGGAGGAGTTGGGGAGAAAAGGGGATCTCTACTTAGCAAGCACAGCACCAATACATAAGAAAGGGATACCCACTGCTGCACATGAACATAAGGGAACCCATGTGGCAGTCTAAACCACTCCCAACAGAGTACACCATTAACAAGGGAAACTACTAGTCCAAGTATATGGTTAGGGATTAGATGTTTCAAATACAACCAGAGGGGCCACATGGCAGCCAAATATCCATTGAAGCAAAAAGTGAGGGAGCCAGAAAGTGGAGATGACTAACTGACAGTTGTAAGTTTGGAAACAACAGGGGTGCCACATCACCAAAATGTATATCCTATCTGAGTAGATGGTAAACAGGTCACTACTAAGAGAGAGACACAGCTCCTGATATAACTATTTTAAGGCCTGCAGAGGTTAGAGAAGAACAGTACTTGCTTGGACAGTCCACTCCAGTTAGAGCTTTAGGAGGGACCTCATTCCAAATACCGCTGGCTAGGATTCATCTTGACTAGGAGGGTGGAAGAGGAAACAAGCAGGTGGGTGTGTTTGAGGGTATTCCTGCAGATGTCCAAATAAGGAATGACTTTGATGATGCAGTACCTTGTATGAATGCAGTGACACGCAGTCAGGCTTGGAGACAGGCATGTAGGTACGTTAGCCTGAGGGAGAGCCAGACAGATCTCATACCTGAAGCTGGGACTGGTGTGGTGGCTGTTTCAGAGAAGGAACTATCTGTAGCAGTACATCTGAAAGTGAGCCACAGCTGCTGGTAGGTACTGATGTTCCCTTGGACAGGGTGACTGCAAGGACAGAGGAGTGGTTGTACCCATATTGGCAACGAGGTACAGCTGTCGGAAGTTACTAGGTTTCCTGTGGCAGATGTACTGATAGGGAATGACTTTCATGATGCAGTACCTTGTGTGCATGCAGTGATATGCAGTCAGGCTTGGAGACAAGCATGTAGGTCCAGTAGCCTGGGGGAGACCCAGACAGATGATATACTTGAAGCTGGGACTGGTGTGGTGGCTGTTTCAGAGAAGGAGCTGTCCTGGAGCAGTGAGTCTGAAAGTGAGCTACAGCTTCTGGTAGGTATGAATGATCCCTTGGACACAGTGACTGCAAGGACAGGTGAGTGGTAGTACCTAGATTGATAGTGATGCACAACTGTTGGAAGATACTAGGTTTCCTGTGGAAGAAGGGGAGCCTGGGGAGGGTCACAAAGGTAGAGTTGAGACCCTACATTACAAACTTTAGGGAGGTAGCTAAGGCATCACCTCAGGCTCAAGGAAGATGGGAGTCTGTATACTGGAACAAAGGTTGGTTGTATAGAGAGTGTATTCCTGAAGGTGAGCTAGAAGGTGAGGTAATACAGCAGTTGGTAGTGCCAAGAGTTTATCTTCTGCCACTTTTAGCAGTAGCACATGACATCCCTTTTTCAGGTCATATAGGTATAAAACGTACAAAGAGATGTATTATGCAAAATTTTTATTGGCCTGGGATTGCAAAGGATGTGGTAGGATATGGCAGGACTTGTGAACAGTGCCAAAAAGCTGGAAAGGCAGTGGACAAGGTCGAGGCTCCAATAATGCCTTTGCCTGTTATTGAAGAGCAGTTTCAGAGGATGGCTTGGATATTGTGAGACCCCTGAATACTCCCAAGTTGTACAGGGAAGAAATACATCCTGGTGGTAGTAGATTATGCTACCAGACACCCTGAGGTGGTAGCTTTGTTGTCTGTTGAGGCAGAGAAGGTGGCAAATGTTTTGCTAAAAATTCTCAGCAGGATAGGTATTCCGAGGGAGATACTGACTGATCAAGTTGCCAACTTCATGTCAGACCTGCTGACTTGTTTGTGGAAACGTTGTGGGGTGAAACATTTAAAGACCACTTCCTACCATCCCCAGACTAATGGTCTTGTGGAGAGGTTAAACTCTACATTAAAGACTATGCTACTGGCATTTGCAGACCAGTTTAAAAGGGCAAGTTTAATCATTAAACCCAGTCAGTGTCAGATGGGTATGGCAGAGGTCACTTACTTAGGCAACAGCATGGGGAGTGGTAAGATTAGGCCAGAACCTGTCAAAGTGGAAGTTATTCAAGCATGGCCAGTTCCTGTTACTAAAAATCAAGTGAGAGCATTTCTAGGGACACTGGGGTACTACAGAAAATGTGTGTCCAATTATAGTATAATAGCTGCACCCCTTACTGACCTAACTAAGAAAAATAAACCAGATAAGGTAGTGTGGACCACAGATTGCAAGCAGGCATTCCAAAAACTTAGAGATTTTGGGAGGACCCCTTGTGTTATCCAGCCCAGATTATAGCAAAGAATGTGTTGTGCAAGTAGATGCTTCAAATTTTGGAATGGGGGCTGTACTTAGCCAAGTTTCCTCCGAAAGAGAAGAACACCCAGTAGTATATCTTAGCCATAGATGTCAACCTAGAGAAGAATGTTATGCAGCTGTGAAGAAAGAATGTCTAGCTATAGTATGAGCATTGCAGAAGCTGCAGCCCTATCTTCATGGAAGAAAATTCACTACACTCACAGATCATAACCCTTTAACATGGCTAAATAGAGTTAGCAAGTGAAATGCCAAGTAACTGAGGTGGAGTCTAGGGTTGCAAGCATATGACATGACAATATAACACCACAGTGGGGTTAATAATGCCAGTGCAGGTGGATTGTCCAGGAGAGGAGTGGGTTGATATATTCCCAGGCATACCCATTTTTCTCAAGCATTGTTTGTTCAAGGGTCACTTAAAAATCATACTTGAGTCATGGGGGTTGGATATGAAGAAATTAGGGTCTATATTAGAACACCGAACGTTCAGAATTTCGAGTGTTCTGATATCGAATCCTATGAATCGAAATTTTAAAACATCGAACATACAGAACAGCAAATTTTTTCCTAGGGACAAAATTCGCTGTTCGAAAACACAAGCACACCAAACAAACAGCAATCCACACACATACACCTAAACTCTTACACCCAACCCTACACTAAACTATACATACACCACTAACTATCCACTTACCTTAACCCTGACCCTAAGGTCCGTCACTATCGCACAGTCACCTCACCCATGCCCTTACCCTAATTCACCTACCCCGCCCTAACCCTCACGTCCACACAATCGCACACTTACCTGACCCGCGCCTTAACCCTAACTCACCTAACCCACCCTAACCCTCACGTCCACACAATCGCACACTCACCTGAACCTGACCCGTAATTTTCCACCACAGCGCTGAAAATACCGAAGCAACAGAAACAGACAACCGAATTCTTTCCCTAGGAAAAAATTTGGTTTTCTGTTTCTTTGATATTTTCAGCGTTCGCTGAAAACGGGTTGATATTAGAACACTTGAACTTTTGAACGGTCGGTGTTCTATTATAGACCCAAGAAATTAGACACTGTCATCTGTGCTAGCATGTCTGGCTGAGGTTGTGTACATAATTTCAGATTAACCTGTGTATTGTATGTCAGTATGACTAGCTATGATATTGTAAATAAGTTCTTACATGTTGATTAATACTGTTTGTAGAGGATATTTAAACAGTTGAACAGTGTTCCTTTACATGTCTAACTGTGCATGTTTGTGAAGGAGATTCTAAATGCATACTGTCTCAGAGTCAGTTTATCTACAAATGATGTCATCAGAATGTGTTCAGATGCTCTGCGTTTACTGTCAGACTGAAAGACAGGAAGGAATTTTTTAAATGAACAACTATTTGTTGATTTTCAAAAAGGAAAATGCTCTGTTGTAATATTTAGTTGGGTCAGGGGACATTGTTCTTCAGTTAGGAAATTATGGCTAATTAGAATTTTTCTAAATGTCGGATTTCTATCCTTTAGTATTAATTTCATTTTCCTGGTGATTGAATTCTGTTTGTTTATTGAAATTACTGATGTTCTTCTTGTTTCACTGTTGCAGTCCTAACATATGGGTTATCCGGCTCCTGGTAGCCCTCAGTCGGCCCGAATACTAGAGTCCTCGGTATATGACATCGGCTGCCGCCGGTTGTAAAACTGATGTCAGAATGTCAGGTATAAATGGAGGCAGCCAACGCCATTTCCTCATTCTTTCTTGCCACAGAGCCCAAAACAGATGCAATTTGCACTAGTGCCAGTCGGCCGTTTACCTTCTTTTTGCTTTCCAACTACCAAGTTGAAGATGCCTTCAGATAAGTACCCCATTGGGGATCCTCTTTTCTTGCTTTAACGAATGTCAGATAAAGTTAACAACTGTCTTGCCTGTGGAAAACAGATTCTACACCATGATTTTCATTCCTATTGTATAACTTGTTTGGGCCTTGAGCACGACATCTCTAACTGCAATCTCTGTGCTTCCTTTAACCCGCGTACTACATGCCGTACAGCTAAAATTTTGTATAAGCATTTCAGAGTCTGGCCTAAGTCCGTCGGTATGGCGTCTTCTGGTCTCCCGACTTCGGATATACCTAGGAAATGCAAAGACAAGGACCGCGACAGGCTTAGGGTTAAATCTGCTGATGACACATGGGTGAAATTGGTCATCAGCACAGCGGTAGTCAGTGAGGCGCTTTCTCTGCCCCTGCAGTCTGCAGATTTTCAGCCGCAGGCCTCTGCTGAGACCTTTACGGAGTCCTCCATGCCACAGGCTGCTATTTCTTCTTCAGACCCTCCGCCTGTTGCCACCTCAGATGGGTCTGGAGCCACTATGCAGGCATCGGCTTCTGACGCCTCTTCTCTTCGACATGAGACCAGAACCAGACCGACTACCTTAGTTCAGACTTCTGCAGTTGCTAGGCCTCCCGAGTCCCTCCAGATTGCTAGCAAACCTTCCAGCCGCAAACCTACTCACACGCAGACATTGGCCTCTCCTCCTGTGCTTCAGTCCCAGTTGGTAAAGATGGCTGGGGATCTTCTTTCCCTGATTAGGGGCTCTCACCCCCCCCCTTCCAAGAGGGCTAGGGAATTGTCTCCTGATGTTTTCCAGTATTTCTGCTGGTGAAGAAGGAAATTCTCAACTTTTTTCTGGCTTTGAAGATTCTGATGCTGAGGACTCTATCCCTTCTGCCTCCCCTCCAGAAGATTTTTCCTTTGGGGATACTTTGAATACTCTTAGGGAGCACTTTAAATGGGAATGTCAGGATTTTCCTCAGTCTAAGAAAAGGGAATGTTTGGATTTGCCACAGCATAAGCCTCTGGCTATACCTCCAGTTTTTCACACCTTCCCTGTTCTGCAGGGGTACCCAGACATACCCAGAACTCTCAGGGCAGAGGTAGAAATTAAAATTTCTTCTCTTCTGACTATGGGGGCTATAGAGCCAGTTCCTGCAGATCAGGCAGACCTAGGTTTTTATTCAAGACTTTTTCTGCTACCCAAGAAAGGGGGCACCTGGTGCCCTATTCTGGATTTGTCTATTCTAAACACTTTTCTGGTGATTTCAAAATTCAAGATGCTCACCCTTCAACAGTTACTACCAATGCTGGGCAAGGATTCATGTTTGGTAACTTTGGATCTCAAGGAGGCTTATCTGCACATCCTAATAAGGGAAAGTTGCAAGCAGTTCCTCTGCTTCAGGGCTGGAGAGAAACACTTTCAATTCTCTTCACTGACCTTTGGCTTATCTGTTGCTCCCAGAGTTTTTACAAAGTGCCTGGCTCCAGCCATTGCTTTTTGCAAGCAGAGAAACATTCAAATTTATCCGTACCTGGACAACTGTCTCATTCAAGCAAACTCCCCAGAACAACTAGAAAAGGATTTAGACATCGTGAAGAACATTCTCACCTCTTTGGGTTACACTCTCAACGAAAAGAAGTCAAAGCTGATTCCTACAAAGGAGATTGTTTTCTTGTGAGCGAGTCTGAATACAGCCACCCAGATGGTATTCCTCCCTCAACAGAAGCAAGAAGATCTTTCGGCTTACTTCATGAACTTGGCAAGCATGACCCAGCTGTCTGCAAGGCAATTCCTGCAAGCACTGGGATTCATGGCTTCATGTATTTTGATGATCCCATATGCAAGGCTGCATATGAGAAAACTTCAATGGTACCTCAAGAATCTTTGGTGTCAACACACGCAGGACTTAGACTGGATTCTTCCCCTAATTCCCTGTCTACAAATGGAGTTCCTCTGGTGGGCGACAGTCTGTTCTCAGAACAAGGGTCTGCCTTTCCGCCCACCACCTGCCAGCCAGACTCTCACCACAGACGCATCAGATGTTGCATGGGGGGCTCATCAGGAAGACAGGGGCATATAGGGGACTTGGAGCACCCAGCAGATTCATAGGTAGGTACTAGGCTATTGGCCCTAGGGCCTATACAAGCCTAGCCAAAAATGTACCCTGGCTTTCACCACCCAAGAAAGTTATTTTCCTGTGCCCCTGTCAAGTAGAACCACAGAAGTGATCCCCGGGGTGAATTTCCTATTACCCATCCAATCATCAAGATTTTTCATGAAGAGTGCTAATGAGGAGCTCTGTTTGACATAGATAGGTAGTCTGTTCCAGAGTATGGGAAGTCTCTGGGACAGGAATATATCCCTCCAGCATGTTCTGTTTATTGTGGTGACAAGGTTTAGGTCCCTAGAGCGTGTAGCTCGGAGGGATTGGGATTTCTTTAAGTGGAGCATGTCCAACAGCTCTGGATTTGACATAGCTTTGTATGTTAGGCAGAGATCGCCTCTGAGTAGACGATATGCGATGGAGTAAAGCTGGAGTTTTTTGAGACGGTCTGCGTAAGGCATCTGTTTGAGGCCAGTAATCCTCTTTGTGAGGTATTTTTGCGGCCTTTCCAGTTGTTTTAGATGTCTTGTGAGGTACATACCAAAAGGGGCGTTGTACTCTATAATGGGTCTAATGAGTGATGAGTAGAGGGGAACAGTGACCTCTTTTTTTCTGGATGAGAAACCTTTTGTGATGAGGTGTGCCATGTAGAAGGATTTCCTGACCACTTTGGCGATGTGATTATCAAAGGAGAGACTACTGTCCACCTGTGTCCCAAGGTCTCTTATCGCACTTTCGGTGTTAAGTAGACTACCGCCTATGTGGTAGTTCATGGGTACAGAATTTTTACCAAAGGGGATGACAATGCACTTTTTGGCATTGAGCTTGAGACCATGTCTTTGACACCAGGCATCTGTCTCAGTGAGGCCCTTTTGTAGGATGTCCACATCGTTAGGAGTTTCAATTATGGCTCCTAGTTTGCAGTCATCTGCGAATTTAGTTAGCCAAAGACCTTCTGTGTTAGCCTGTACTTCAGAGAAGTAGATACCAAACAGAAGGGGACCCAGGACTGAACCCTGTGGTACTCCACTTGTCACTGGTCTGAAGTCTGATTTGGAGTCTGCTACTTTCATAGTGTGGGTTCTGTCAGTAAGCCAGTTAGCAACCCATCTTGTGACATAGGGATTTATACCTAGTTTAGTGAGTTTATCTATAATTCCAGAGTGGGGGATGGTGTCGAACGCCTTGGCGAGATCTAGATAGGCTGTGTGAACCACCTTACCTTCATCCATGGCCTTGGTGACTACTTCAAAGAAGTCTATCAGGTTTAGGAGACATGATCTGCATTTTACAAACCCAAATTGTGTGGGGTCCAGGGTTTGAAGATCTCCAATGTCTTTGTTTATGAGTTCCATGATGATACATTCTATGGCCTTGCAGACGAGGCTCGTCAGGCTAATGGGGCGGTAGTTCCCGGGGTCTGTTGTGGCCCCCCCTTTGTGGAGTGGGATAACTGTCATGGTGCGCCATTCAATGGGCACAAAGCCTGAGGTGAGGCTATGATTGAACATGGTACTTAGGTGGGGTGGCAGTTCATTCTGTAGTTCATGTAGAAGGCAGCCTGGGATGTTGTCAGGTCCCATGGATGCTGTGTTCTTGGCTTTGGAGAGTGAAGTTTTTACCTGTGCAGCCGTGATTACAGGAACTTTGCATTCTTCCGGTATAAAGATGGGCCCTTTAGGGGGTGAGAGGGGGGTAAAGTTAGCACTGAACCTATCTGCCAGGATGTTGGCAATATCAGTTGGTTCTGTATATTTAGTGTCATTGTGCTGTAACTCAGAGCAGATCTGAGTGT
The DNA here is from genome assembly GCF_019279795.1 of Protopterus annectens. NCBI lineage: Eukaryota > Metazoa > Chordata > Ceratodontiformes > Protopteridae > Protopterus > Protopterus annectens. The sequence goes on from NC_056726.1 coordinate 181,628,038, forward strand.
TGTCATTGAGATTTTTAACATAGCTATAGAATGCTTTGTGGTTGTCTTTAGAATCAGTGGCAATTTTGTTTTCATAACTAGCTTTGGAGGATTTTATGAGGGATTGCAGCTTCTTACTCAGGCTGACCAGGGAGTTCCTCCAATCGTGGGATTTTACTCTTTTTTTGCAACAGTTTCTTTCTTCTGTTGTAGAGTTTGTTTATGGCAGACCACCACCAGATTGGCTTCCTTTTTTTTGGAGGATAGCATCTTGGTTCTGTTAGAGATAGCACGATCCATGCACTTGTGTAAGTGCTTATAAAGTGCATTTGTGTAGGATTCAGCAGTCGTACCTCTATTGTCCATCTGCATGGGTGTCATGAAGTTTGCCACTTCTGTCTTAAGAAGCGTGAAGTTGGCTTTGGAGAATTTTTTTACAGTTGTAAAAAATGTATCTGCACATAAACTTAAAAGAATTGATGGCAGTGCAGTATGCCTTAATGGCTTTCAAGGACCTACTCTACCCTGGGACTCTGCTGATCAGGACAGACAATACCACAGTCATGTGGTACATCAACAGTCATGGGGGGACTCACTCTTACCCCTTGTGTAGACAAAGCATGAGACTATGGTCCATAGCAGCATCCATGGGCATACATCTAATAGCCCAGTATCTTTCCAGGGAGGCTAAACTCCCTGGCGGATCATTTGAGCAGACATGTTCTGGACCCTCACGAGTGGCAACTGAACAAGGTCATTTTCCATCGCATCACTCAGCATTGGGGTACCCCACAAGTGGATCTTTTCTCCTCTCACACCAATCATCTCCTTCCAACCTTCCGCACCAGGGAGTTTCACAACAAAGCTTGGTGGGTGGACGCATTGTCCTTCCCATGGACACATCTCTCAGTTTATGCATTCCCTCCTCTGCCTCTTCTTCCCAGAGTACTGCTAAAGATAAGTGGCAAAAAACCAAAGGCTATTCTGATAGCACCAGATTGGCCCACGCAGCATTGGTATCCCCTTCTTCGCAGCCTTTCCCAGGCTCAGCTTTGGCTTCTTCCCCTGGTACCAGATCTGTTGGTTCAGGAGGGGGGAAAGTTCCTTCATCCTCATCTTCAAACTCTGCATTTAACTGCCTGGCTAATACTTTAAATCTTTCCCAACAGGTGGTTGACATTCTTCATGAGGCCAGGAGGCCTAGCACCAGAAAATCCTATGCAGATACATGGAAGAGATTTTGCTCTTGGATGCTGGCTAAAGGAGAAGACTCTTCTCATCCTTCTCTTTCTCTCATTCTTAATTACCTAGCAGGATTGCTTAATGGTGGACTTTCCTTTTCTTCAATCAAAATTCACTCTTCAGCAATTTCTGCTCATTGTTCTTTTGAGCAACCCATTTTTTCTGACCCCCTTGATGAAGCAGTTCCTGAGGGGAGCTAGCAATCTTAGACCTCCCAGAAGAGCTTCTACTCCTGCTTGGGATCTTAATTGTGTCCTGGAAAAGCTTACTCTGCCTCTCTTTGAACCAGCTGCTTCTGCAGATTTGAAGTTTCTCTCCTGGAAGACTGCTTTTCTTTTGGCTATTACTTCAGCCAGAAGGGTATTGGCTGCAAGCCTTAATGGCATTAGAACCTTTCATTATTTTTTATTCAGATCGGGTTTCTCTGAGAACTAATCCCTCCTTTATGCCTAAGGTAGTTTCCAGTTTAATCCTTAGCCAGTCTATTCACCTGCCTACATTTTTCAGCAATCCCCAGAATAAAGGGGAAAGGATTCTGCACTCTCTTAATGTGCATAGACAGCTGAGATTTTACTTAGACAGGACTAAATCCTTTCGGAAATCTGAACAGTTGTTGGTTAGTTTTCCTCCTGGAGATCAGGCTCAAGGTAAAGCTATTTCTAAACAAACCATCTTCAAATGGATTGCTCACTGTATTCACTTTTGTTACCTGCAGCATGGGAAGGTTCCCCCTCAGGGTACTAGGACCCACTTTACTAGAGCAGCCTCTACCTCTGCAGCTTTTCTGAGAGGTGTGCCTACTAAGGACATTCTAGAAGCAGCTACTTGGTTTTCTGTCCATACTTTCACAAAGCATTACAATCTACCCTTGTTTTCTAAATCCAAGGCTGGTTTTGCCTCTGCAATTTTGCAGGGCCTTCTTACCAATCCTTAATCTGTGATCCTTCCTCCCCTCTTTGTCTTTTTCCTGGGCTTTGGGAATCAACCCATATGTTAGTACTGCAACAGTGAAACACAAAGAACATAGTACAGTTGTGTACACTTACCATAAATATAGATGTCCGAGTGTATTCACTGTTGCAGTCCTGGTTTCCTGCCACCCTCCATCCCCCCCCTTTTTTCCCTAAGGCACAGACTATATATATATTTTTATTTTTTGTATGACATGTTTCTAGGGTATTTCCTTCCTGGGTTAGCCTTTTTTGGGGGGGCTCCTGACAGTTAAGGCAAGAAAAACTGAGGAAATGGTGTCGGCTGCCTCCCTTTATACCTGACGTTCTGACATCAGTTTTACAACCGGCGGCAGCCGACGTCATATACCGAGGACTCTGGTATTTGGGCCGACTGAGGGCTACCGGGAGCTGGATAACCCATATGTTAGGACTGCAACAGTGAATACACTTGAACACCTACATTTATGGTAAGTGTACACAACTGTACTTTTTACATTTTTTAATCATTTTGCTCATTATTAAATATTTTTAATATCTTACATTATGGTTCATTTTGTGGTCTGAACATATGGAAGGCATTGTAGCCCTTCATGGCTGGGTTGATTTTGGCACCTTTGAACCACAGCTCATTAACTCCACAGATGTCAGCATATTGCAAAGTGAGGAGTGCTTCCAATGAGTGCAATTTCTTGTTTAGACTCCTAGCATTCAGTACCTTAGTATTTGAGTTTAGAGAGTATTTTGTTATGTTGGGAGGTTAGTTATTTTTACATTGCCTAAAAAAGGCACAATAGGGATGGCTAATGCCTTTGCCAGTATCTGAAAGACTAGAGGAGACAGGTGCAGACCATCTCTAGGAAAGCAGCATGGTCTGTCGACCATGACTTCCCAGGCTAACAGATATTGCATCCCCTTGGACTGACACCAGAAGCTAAGCTGATTGTTAAAGTCAGTCATTTTTTGTTTGTATTGTGGTATCATCCTTGAAGAAGGAAGAATGCCACTTAAGGCTAGGCTTATACCTGCTTGTGACACATAACCTGAAAGCTCAGTCATGTCTCTCTTCATATGGTCCATTGAGGTACATCTCAAGTCATTTACTCCCACATGGATTATGATAGAGTCATACCGGTACTTGCGGTTGCGTGACTTGAGTACTTCAGTGACTTGACGGATCCTGGCACATGACAACCAGCTGCCTGTAACCCATTCCTTATCCAGCCTGATGAGGGGAACAGCCTGACCAGTACATTAGGTTTTGTGGTGTTATGCCTTATAGGCTTATTTGTTGAGACACTGGTGTGTGTGTTATTATATGTTGTGGTTGTTTTTTGCATTGTTGTGTGTCTAAGTGGTTTCCGTTTCGGAGACCGCTTATCTTTTGGTAAGTTACTAGTGAGGACTTCAGCATATGTAGGTTTATGTGTTGTGTCCCTGTTTTGTGTGGGAAGAGTGTTTGTGCTGACAACCTGTTTCACATTCAATTTGTCCTTATGTTAGAGTCTTGCCTCCAATTTCATAGTGTAACTACATCTGTCACATAAAGTATTTGTTTGTTTCAGAAGTAAGTTGTTGTCAGTATACATGAGACGATTACTAAATTGCCTCAGGATACCCAGGATGGTCAACCGCAGTAAGAAGCTGAGATCCCTCATAAAGTCCTCCAAAGCTAGTTACGAAAACAAAATTGCCACTGGCTCTAAAGACAACCACAAAGCATTCTATAGCTATGTCAAGAATCTCAATGGCAACACTCAGATCTGCTCTGAGTTACAGCACAATGGCACTAAATATACAGAACCAACTGATATTGCCAACATCCTGGCAGATAGGTTCAGTGCTAACTTTACCCCTCTTTCACCCCCTAGAGGGCCCATCTCTATACCGGAATAATGCAAAGCTCCTGTAATCACGGCTGCACAGGTAAAAAAACACACTCTCCAAAGACAAGAACACAGCATCCATGGGACCTGACAATATCTCAGGATGTGTTCTACATGAACTACAGAATGAACTGGCACCCTACCTAAGTACCATGTTCAGTCATAGCCTCACCTCAGGCTTTGTGCCCACTGAATGGCGCACCGCAACGGTTATCCCACTCCACAAAGGGGGAGCCACGACAGACCCCGGGAACTACCGCCCCATTAGCCTGATGACCCTGGTCTGCAAAGGCCATGGAATGTATCATCATGGAACTCATAAACAAAGACATTGGTAATCTCCAAACTCTAGACCCTACCCAGTTCGTATTTGTAAAAGCCAGATCATGTCTCCTAAACCTGATTGACTGCTTTGAAGCAGTCACCAATGCCAGAGATGAGGGTAAGGTGGTTCACACAGCTTATCTAGATGTCACCAAGGCTTTCGACACCATCCCCCACTCTGGAATTAAAGATCAGCTCACTAAACTAGGTATAAATCCCTATGTCACAAGATGGGTTGCCAACTGGCTCACGGACAGAACCCACACTGTGAAAGTAGCAGACTCCAAATCTGACTTCAGACCAGTGACAAGTGGAGTACCACAGGGTTCAGTCCTGGGTCCTCTCCTGTTTGGTATCCACTTCTCTGAAGTGCAGGCTAACACAGAAGGTCTTTGGCTAACAAAGTTTGCAGATGACTGCAAACTAGGAGCCATAATCGAAACTCCTAACGATGTGGACATACTACAAAAGGGTCTCACTGAGACAGATGCCTGGTGTCAAAGCCATGGCCTGAAGCTCAATGCCAAAAAGTGTATTGCCATCCCCTTTGGTAAAAACTCTGTACCCATGAACTACCACATAGCTGGTAGTCTACTTAATGCCAAAAATGTGATGAGACCTTGGGACACAGGTGGACAGTAGTCTCTACTTTGATAATCACATCGCCACAGTGGTCAGGAAATTCTTCTACATGGCTCACCTCATCACAAAAGGTTTCTCATCCAGAAAAAAAGAGGTCATTGTTCCGCTCTACTCATCACTCATTAGACCCATTATAGAGTACAACGCTCCTTTTGGTATGTACCTCACAAGACATCTACAACAACTGGAAAGGCCACAGAAATACCTCACAAAGAGGATTACTGGCCTCAAACAAATGCCCTACACAGACCATCTCAAAAAATGCCAGCTTTACTCTGTCGCATATCACCTACTCAGAGGCGATCTCTGCCTAACATACAAAGCTATGTCAAACCCAGAGCTGTTGGACATGCTCCACTTAAAGAAATCCCAATCCCTCCGAGCTACATGCTCTAGGGACCTAAACCTTATCACCACAATAAACAGAACATGCCGGAGGGATAGATTCCTGTCCCAGAGACTTCCCATACTCTGGAGCAGACTACCTGTATATGTCAAACAAAGCTCCTCATTAGCACTCTTCAAGAAAAATCTTGATGATTGGATGGGAGATAGGAAATTCACCCCGTGGGTCACTTCTGTGGCTCTGCTCGACAGGGGCACAGGAAAATAATTTTCTTGGGTGGCGAAAGCCAGGGTACATTTTTGGCTAGGCTTATATAGGCCCTAGGGCCAATAGCTTAGTACCCACCTATGAACCAATGAACCTATGAACAATGTCTATCAGGCTGGCCACAGAGATGATGAGAAACTGCCTGTCCACATAAGCAAACTCTTACTGTATGTTTTATTAGGGAAGGGAATGGGTTGATGTGACAGGACTGTGCTGGTAGCACTGAGATTTCAAGAGGGGCCTATACTTTGTGTAGGCTAAGGTTTGTAGAAAATGATTAACTCAACACCTGGTAGAAGAGAAGCAAATTTATCCCAGCAGTCAGGGAAAGTCAAGAGGCAGATGTGAGATTTAAGCTGCTGTATTTCTTATGGAGGATCAAAGTAATTTTTGATGCGGAACAGGCTAAGGTGAAAATAAAAAAGTTTAACCAGTAAATGTGAGCCAGCAAGCAGAAGAGGGTTCAGGTTCTCATTCATCTGATAGTGAGGTTCATAAAGAAACTTTGCCAGTGAAAGCTTTTCCATTGTTCCAAAGGAAAATGCTTGACAGATAGAAAAAAATGCATTACTTAACTTGAAAAATCAGAAGTACCTTGAACTTGAACCAGAGCCTGATGTTGGGAGATGGAGATGAACAGGAAGAAGGCCAGCAACACTGAAGTTAGTAAGTGGGAGACTATAAAGCATCAGTCACATTTGCGAAAAATGGTTTTACAAGAAAATTTGACTGAAAAAGACTAGACTTTTGCTGACTTTAAAGTGGGTAAAATATAAAGCATATACCCCACTTTGTGTCACACTCAAAGAGGAAAAAGTAACTAAGTACAACAGTTTTGGCTGTTATTAACATTTGTATAAAACATTTCATTATATAAACTGTATGTTTTACATAGTAAAGCAGTTTTGTATAGTGTGCAGTATGGGCTATTTTAGATGTGTGGGTGTTTTTTTCAGAGACTGTTGCTATTATGGAGCTCAAGAAAAGTTTGAGAGTATGATAAAGTAAACAAGTACCTTTTTAGTTGTAGGAAAAAGAGGCTTTGCAGTATAACATGAGAGGAAGTGCTGGAGAAAAACAAATTTAATGTTAATATGCTGTGATTTTTGGTTGTTGGGTGGGTGGGGTGTAAACGTGCACTGATTATATTATATGTAAGTTTCTCTTATTTCTTTACAAAGGTGACTGTCTAGATTAAAGCCTTTGCTTAAAACTATAAGCAAGTGTTTGCTAAGAGAGTAAGCTTTAAAAATAAGGCAAAATTATGAAAGCCATGAAAAATGTCAAGTTTCTAACAACTACAAGGTTATTAGCTTGTTTTTTTTCCATTAGCAAATGTTCAGTGGTAATCAAGAGGTGTGCAGCTGAAGGCAGCTATACTTTCTATTCTGAGGGAAATTTACAAAGATTCATTGCTGAATACCTTTCCACGGAGACAAGCTGCATGCATGCGTAAGCCATTAATCTTTGATAATTGTGAGCATTTTTTGCTCTGGACAGTGTAAAGTTTAAAGGTAAAATGGCAAGCATTTCAGTGAAAAATAAAGTTTGAAATAATAGCAATTAAATAAGAGAAAGCAGCCTGCTATGCAGTCTTAATACATGAATGCATTTAATATAACAGTCTACAGTTTAGTTTTATTTAATGATAACCAGTGTACTTTTTCTTAGGGCTAAAGTTAATGTTTTCTGAAAGCACATAAGCTGTTTTTCACATCTGGGAGTGGAATAAAGATAAGAAAAGCATATAAAGCAGTAGAACCACATGCTGTTGCATGCATTTTAACATGGGTAACTTTAATTTTAGGATAGGAAATGCATATGGGTGCAACTATCCACTTGGGGCATTTTTTTCCTATCTGGAGGGTTAAACTTCATTTTTTATGATGTGCATAGTTTTGTGTGTTTGTTCTAAGTTAATAGGGGTTGGGAGTGTTTTGATAATGTGTTTAGTTTTTTGTTTGATATTTTTCATTAAAACAAGACATAATCTTGAAAATATGACATAGGTTCAAATTGAGATGACAAGAAACAACTGTATAAAAGATCGGCCTGTCAAACAGCAGTGTGTGCATGCAACTCAAAAGTTAGAAATACGTATTCTTAAAATTGTCATGTATAGTAGGTGTGAATAATAGCTTTTTATCATAGTGACCATACTATCCATAGTATTTTGGAATGTAAATGGCCTTACAGGTATAGAGAAAAAGGAAGGAGTACTGAATTATATTAAGAAAGGCAGAGTACAAATTAGAAATGTTGTAGGAAACAACTGAAAATAATTAAGTAGTGAATTTGACAAATAAGTGATTTCAGGGTAGATATTCAGCAGAATATCAGGGACAGAGGAAAAGGGGAGTAACTATACTAATTGTTAGAGGGGCACCAATAGTGATAAAACAGGAAAAATGACAATAATGGTAGATTTGTGGTAGTAAGGGGCTATTGACAAGGGAGGAAGATTATGCTGGCATGTATTTATATGCTAATAAAACTGCTATTATGGAGATCAAGAAAATTTGGGGAGGAAGTAATCCACTTTCAGCTGGGTATATTGCTTATAGGTAGGGAATGTAACTTGATTTGCAATAGTGAGGGTGTATCAAGGGGACCTAGAAGGAAAATATAACAAAAGAAGGTAGGTTTCTGAAGAAATTTATGAAAATATTTGGTATGGTAGAAATAAATGCTGTAGTGCAAACTCAGACAGAATTTGCTTATTATTTCCCAAGGCACAGTAACTGAGCTAGACTAGATAAAATTATATGTCAAAGGAATAGTTGCATTTATTTGAAAGCTTCAACACAAATCCAATAAGTATTTCAGACCATGCACCATTAAAAACTAAAACAAAAATGCAGGTTAATGAAGTAAAAACGAGACACTGGCACTGTCACACCTACTTGTTAAAAGGAGAGGATTTTAAAAAATAGGTAGTTGAAATTATTCAGGCATTATTAGGGAAGATAGAAATATTGCCTTAAGCTATAGCTAGTGAATGCAATACATTGAAACTGGAGTTTAAAACAGGGTAGAAATAAAAGAGAAAGAGGTATAGTTAAGAAGTAATACAAATTACTTAGAGGGCCTGGCAAAGGTTAAAGTATTGCAGAATAAGGGAATCTCACAAAATAACACACAAATACAGAATGCTAAATAGAAAATAAAGGAGTATCTGGATAATATAAATAAATTTAGAAAGAGTGCTGTTAAGCAACTATTTTTTGATAACTCTAGAGCACAAAAACTTTAGCACAACAACTTAGGCAGCAGAAAGGTTATTGTGACACTTAGAGAGCCTATAACAAGAAAAATGAAAAGAGATTCTGTAGAGATTTTAGAGGTATTTTGGAAATTTTATGAAAATTTGTATAATGCAGAGAAATGTGGAAATCAAGAAAAAGTTAGTGTGTCCAGGAACAGATGGTATTCCCGTGGAAGTTTAGAAGTTAGGATGGAAAAAAGTGATAAAGATATGGAAGATTTTTGTTTAAAAATAATTTAAAAGGAGAGGAAGCACAAACATATTTGAAGAAAGCTGTGGTGGCTCTATTACCTAAGGATGGAAAAGACCTATCAGGCCCAGCTTCATACAGATCTATTTCAGTTTTTAAACTGTGATTATAAAGTGTTTGTCTATACTAGCTAAAACAATGGCAAAGGTGTTGCCAAAATTGATAGATAAGGATCATTGTGGTTTTGTGGAGGGGAGGCAAACATTTGACAACATTAATAAAACAATGATTATCCAGATGGAAGCAAAATGTAAGAAAATACCACTGCTGGTGGTGGGTCTTAATGCAGAGAAAGCATTCGACAGAGTAAGTTGGCATTTTATGAGTGGGACAATAGAAGTATTTGCATTACACAATACAATAATAAAGTTAATTAGGAGGATTATGAAGGATGACATACAAGAATTAAAGTGTGTGGGTTCCTCTTTAGGTTGTGTTTGAACATAGGAAACAGGCAGGGATGTATTTCACTTTTGTTATTTATTTTATATTTTTGAGCCATTCGCAAAGAAAATAAGGGACTCAGAAATGCAAGGAAATAATTGATATGATAATCAAGTAGAGTTGTCTTTGTTTGCAGACTATATTATTTTGTGCTTGATAAATCCAAAAAGGACATCTCAGTATTTTTGAACATTCTGAGACAGTTTCAAGTCTTTTCGGGGTATAAAATTAATGAAGTGAAAATGAAGGCTATAGCCATGAATTATGTACCCACATGCAAATTGGTTTAGCAATATCCATATTTATGGGGCCATGATAAGATGGGAATTTAAGAGTATGGATAAAAAAAGAAAAACTTCTGCTATAGCAGCTAAGGATATGTGGGAAGAGACCAAACAAACTAGAATACAAAAAAATGAGAAACTGGAAGCTGTTGTTTATGGATATGGATGCTAAGATATAAGCCGTGAAAATGTTTTTGTTCCCTTTAATTTTATATAGATTTTGGAGATGCTTTTATTAACCAGAGAAGAAGTTGTGGGCAATAATTAATAAAACGCTGAAGAAATTCATATGGGAGGGAAAGAGGGCAAGAGTTAAGTAGGGTAAGTTGAGGCTTATAACAAGGTGGTTTAGGATTACTTGATTTGAAGGGATATTTTAGAGCTAAACAGGCTCATATACTTAACACAAGCAGAAGGTTATAATTTAGAATGGAAAGGGATGATGATGAAGTGGGGGGGGGTTCAAGACTTATAGTGAGTGTGCTTTCAAATGCAGATACTGAAGGAGAATAATATCAACCATACAGAATATTATATTCATGAAGTAGCAAAAAAGTATTCTAAGAAGTAAGGTAACACTTTACCAATAGAGAACATTGTAAGTAGGGATACAGAACATGGGCAAGGGAGGCTGTAATTTACTGGAGGAAACTGTCAAAGGAACCAAGGTATTGGAAGCAAACAACCAGAGAGGGAAAATTAATAAGAGTGGGATGATGCCAAGAAGATGTTTGGACTGCAGGCTAGAGACTGCCTTCCCTTCCAGGAATTGATGTCAGAGTGTAGGCAAAGAGAAAGTGATAGGGGAATTTTAAATGAAAGACCTGTTCTCGTGGGGTTTTTAGTCAAATCTAGAACAGAAGCTACTGTTAAAAAAGGGATAATTTGTAGGGCATATAAAATATTGCACATGAATTATAGGAATCAATCAGAGGAGGTTAGAAAAGATTGGGGAGAGAGACTGGAAAAGTAATTTACAAGTGAACAATAGGAATACATACGTTTGGCTCCTAAGTATGCAACAAAAAACAGAAGGTTCCAGATCTTTGCTTGGAAGTGTTTGCACAGGTATTTTTATACCCCAAACAGACTTCATAGAATTTTTCCTCAGGTCGATAGAAAATGTTGGAGGTGTGATAGGTAAGAAAGAGGTAACTGAGAAAAAGAAGTTATGTACTCACCATAACATTCCATGTGAGTTGTTTATCTCGCCTTTATTCTCACTGATGGGTTCAGAGCCGATCCTCGGCTCCAACACGGCCGATAGCAAAGCTCAAGGTTTGCCAGTAGCTCGAGATCAAGCCCCCTATCCCATGATGCATTGCTGGAATTACCTCAGATCTTGTATGCTACGTGTATATATACCCCTGTAAAGGGTGCACTACCCAAGAAGGAAGAAGTATTGAACAACCAGGATGATACTAGCCTCTAGGTCAACTGTCAGCCAGGAGGGGGATGGAGGGAGGGACATGAGAATAAAGGCGAGATAAACAACTCACATGGAATGTTATGGTGAGTACATAACGTCTTAATGGGAAGTTGTTAAATCTTGCCATTTATTCTCACTGACGGGTAGCATCCCTAGCACCCTCAATCCTGGGTGGCTCATGGGAGTACATTTTTCAGGACTGTAGAACCAAAGGAAGACCTGTCCCCGGAAGCCTTATCCACTTTGTAAAGAGTGATAAAAATATGAGGCTTAGACCAAGTGGCTGCAGCACAAATGTTATCAAGGGGCAATTTAGCTTGAAAAGCAGACGACGTAAAAACGGCTCTGGTTGAATGAGCCTTTACTTTGTGTGGCAAAGGTATGTTAGCAGTTGCATGAACAAATGAGATACAATCCAATAACCATTTTGAAAGGGTTGTTTTAGCCACTGGTCTACCTTTTCTGGCTTCCGAAAAGGATACAAAAAGTTGATCTGATTTTCTAATATCCTTAGTTCTATCAAGATAAAGTCTGAGCTGTCTGTGCACGTCAAGTTTGTGCAGAATGTATTCTAATTTGTTGGAATGGTTGGGAAAAAAGACTGGCCAACTCAATGACCTATTTGATATTAGACTCAGAACAGACTTTAGGCAAAAAGGAAGGTTTTGTTCTGAGAGATACTATGTCAGCATGGAAAATCATGTAAGGAGGTCTGATAGATAATGCTTGAAGTTTTGACACTCTGCGGGCAGAAGTAATGGCCACTAAAAAAATAGTTTTCCAGGATAAAATTTGAGAAGATGCTGACAGGATGATGCTGGTTCGAAGGGGGGAAGAATTATTTGAGATAGCATAAAATTTAAATTTCAGGGAGAATAAGGGATTTTGACAGGAGGCCTCATGTGAAAAACACCTTTGAGAAAAACCTTAGATAACTTATGGGCCATAATATTTAACCCATCCAATCCAAGGTGGAAATTAGATATGGCGGCTAACTGAACCCGAACTGTGGCAGCTGCTGCTCCTTCCTTAAAAATCATTGTCAAAAACTCTAAAATGGACGACAAAGGAGCTCGAAAAGGGTCAATTTTTTGTATACTGGCCCAAATGGGGAACCTTTTCCACTTACTGCAATATAGTTTTCTGGTGGATGGCTTATGAGAACACAATAGAATTTGTCTTGTGTCATCTGAGAGTGAATGAAGCCTGGCTATTTGTGGAAGTGGATCAGCCAAGCAGTCAGCTTTAGAGACTGCAATGAAGGATGGAGGTCCCCTGACGGGTGTGTCAGGAGGTCTGGAACTGGGTCCAGCATCCATGGATCCTCCAGCAGATGATGGTGAAGAAAAGGGAACCAAATCTGTTGAGGCCAGTGGGGGGCTATAAGGATAACAGTCCTTCCCAACGACTTTACTTTCTGTAAAAACCTGGGTATCAGTGGAATTAGAGGGAATGCATATAGGAGACCCGGAGGCCAATCATGTACGAGTGCTTCTCTCGGGGGATGTCCCGGAGGTGGTATTAGGGAAAAGTAGCTTCTGCATTTGGTAGTGATGTGACTGGCAAAGAGGTCGCAGCAAGGCTGGCCCCATTTGCGGAAAATCATGCCTGCAAAGTGTTGGTTGAGAGACCACTCATGAGGCAACAGGATTGCCCTCCTCAGCTTGTCCGCTATCACGTTGGTTTTTCCCGGGATGTGCGTTGCTAACAGAAAATGCTGGGATGACACAGCCCATTGCCATACCCTGAGGGCTTTTCGACAAAGGGGATAAGACTTGTTTGTTCAAGTACCAGACCACTGACATGTTGTCTGTCTGAATTGCAATTGTACAGCAACAACAGCAACAAGATGAAGTGTAATAAACAACAAGCTGGATTCACCAAACACGATTTATTCTGTAAAAAACTTGAAACTCTGACGTCTCGGCCTTAGCCTTCCAGGAGTATAATGAAAAATGAAACAGGCTCATCTTATATACAAATCTAGGCACATTAATCAGATCAATAAAGCAATTATCTTATTAAAAAGTATTAATTAACTAACCAAAGTTTTCCAATTAAAATCTTCATTGAGCCCATTAGGACACAAAGTTTTAAACTTTAAAATGTAAACAGTTTCTTTATATAATAACATTTGTTTGATCCTTAATAAATCAACATCATTACTTAATATTTGTTCCAAAATTGATGCTTTTAACATTTTTTCATCACTATTGTGCATTTCAAAAAAATGTCGTGCAACAGGACTTTCATTCTTGATGTTAATTATGTCCCTAATGTGTTCTAATAATCTAACCTTAAAGGGTCTTTTAGTTTGACCTATATAAAATTTTTGACAGGGACATTTTAATGCATAAATAACTTCCTCTGTTTTGCAACTAAAGCATTTATTAGCTTTAAAAGGGATGTTGTTTATATGATCAAAATTAGAAATGACAAAGCTGCAAGCCTTGCATTTACCACACTGATAAGTACCTGTGGGTCTAACTTGTTCTATCATGGTATCAATAGGCATACTAAATCTACTTCGTACCAAAAAATCTTTGATATTTCTGCCCCTTTTGTATGAAAATTTTAAATGAACATTTAACCATGATTTAACATCATTTAAAGTGCTAAAATGTTTCCAAAACAAGGATACAATCTTAACCAATTCAGGAGTGTAACAGCCATAAGTAGTAACAAAATACATAGTTTCTCTAACAGCTTGATTGTTTCGACTAGTGTAGAATTTTGATATTTTTTTCGATAATCCATTTTGTTTATTAATATAATCCCTTAGTTTATTAAGACTTTCATCCAGATTAGATACATTATACCCTCTTTTCAAAAATGAATTGTACACAAAATCCAATTCCTTCCTAAAAATTGTTTCCTCATTACATAACCTAAAACACCTTAACATTTCTCCATAAGGTAAGGAGTTTATGGTATGTGGAACATGTCCACTTGTTCCATGTACATACAATGTATAACCTTCAAACTTTCTATTCACAGAAGTTATTAACTTATAACCGCTAGAAATATCAAGAATTACATCTAAAAAAGGAATTCGTAGGCCCAATTGTAACCCATCAAAGTCCAATGAAAATCTATTGCACTTCAAATCAGAAATAAATTCTGTAGCCATGGACCGTCCACCTTCCACTAAAAAAATTAAATCATCTACATATCTGTAGTATCTGATAACATGTTGTAGAAAAAACTTGTGTTTGTAAATATATTCATTCTCAAATAAACCCATGGCCAGATTGGCATACATGGGGGCAAAAGATGCCCCCATTGCTGTACCTGTTTTTTGATGATATGTAGAATGATTAAATTCAAAAAAATTATTAGTTAAAGAAAAATATAACAATTCTATAACATACTCTGAAATAGGAGACTGACCCAAAAACCATCTCAAGGCCTCTAAGCCAAAATTATGGCTTATGTTCGTATAGAGGCTTTTGACATCAACTGTCAACCAATACATATTTTTGTTCCACTTTATATCTTGAATTTTGCTTAAAAAATCAAATACATCTGTTAAAAAAGAGGGTAACTTATTAACATAAACTTTTAAATAATCATGGAGAAAGATGCCTATGTTTTTTAAAAAATAATAATTATGGCCTGATACTATAGGACGACCAGAAGGTTTATTAAGATTTTTATGGATTTTAGGTAGGCAATAAAAATATGCCCTACTACAACCTTCTGTCTGAAACTTATTGTTAACATCATTCAGATTAAAATAACCTAATCTATGCCCTTTTTTTATCAGCTCCTTATATTCAGATATAGCTGAGTAATATTTATTTACACTACATACTTGATAAACATTTTTATCATTAAGATGTTG
Source organism: Protopterus annectens (assembly GCF_019279795.1). Taxonomy (NCBI): domain Eukaryota; kingdom Metazoa; phylum Chordata; order Ceratodontiformes; family Protopteridae; genus Protopterus; species Protopterus annectens. The sequence goes on from NC_056726.1 coordinate 181,643,190, forward strand.
CATACACATATCAAAATAATCCATATTATTTAAGACTACTAACTTATTACCCTTGTCAGCAGGTTTGAAAACAATGTTATTTTTCTTACTTAAATTCACTAAAATCTTCCATTCTTTTACTGTCATATTATATTCAATATTGCTCTTAATAGACATAAATTCTTGATGCCCTACCTCCAAAGAATGATTAACCATCTTAATAAAGTTAGACACATCATAATTAGTTACATTCGGAAAAAAATTACTTTTGGAGGAAATCTTATCAGTATTAAGTTTAACATAAGCATTAATCGGCTCATCCGACATACAGCTATAAAAACTATCATTTGAACTTGACGTCACAGAGTCTGAGTCTACACATTCATTAACTGCATCTAAACTAAAAAAATATTTCAAGTAAAGTTTACGGCTAAAGCTAAACATATCCATTTGTAATTCATGTAATCTAGAAACAACAGTAGGAACATATTTTAGACCTAAATTCAATACCGAAAGTTCTGCACTACTAAATTCATAATTAGACAAGTTTACCACATAGCTGTTTGGCATGTTAACAATGTCTCTACCATCTTCCTCGTTTGTAGCCTCCTCGCCTGGAAGGCTCAGATGGAATGTAGTCCGACTGTTCCCGATAGCGTTTCTGCCTCGTATTATCCCTGTGTTGTGGTTGTTCAACACGAAAATTCTGCCTGAAGTGTTCCGGTTCATCAGGAGGAGGTAAACGTGGAAATTCAATGTCTGCTGCATCTTCTTCAAACGATGTATAGCCGTTCTCTGAGGCAGAAGCAGAGGAGTTCAAAGAACGTGCTCTATCAGCGTCCTGTTGAAATCTCACGTGTTTACGCCCTTTACTATGATTGGTTCTAGACACGAAAGCTTTGTTCAGTTCATAGTCGCGTAGGTCACGCAACAATTTGCCTTTTTTTCTATCTATCAGTGTAAGTTCATAATCCTTTAGTTTCTCATTCATCTGTTTAAGGAATTCATCCAAAAAGGATGTGGCTACACATTTGGATAAGTCATTACACATTTTTTTAATGTCAGCACACAATTCCTGTTGTTTTAAGCGGTCCCGTTCAACTAATATATGTAACCACTCCGTGGTACATTTGTGAGCTGCAGCAACCCATCTTTTATGAAACAGAACTTCCGTATCTTTAGAAAGATCAAAGGGTGTAGTAGGATCTTTAAATGCACGTAATCCCCTAGGGGTGATCTCAGTATCAATGTATCGCTGTAGACCACATATGTTAAAGAAGGTAGCAGTCTCTTTAACCATTTTTTTCTCCAAGTTTTCAAGAAGAACTTTGTGCTCCGCTTTATCAGGAACTAAATTCTTTCTGCCAACACTGCAGAAAGGGTTAGGGAAACGTTTGTTACGTTCATCTTCCCACTTGTCCCATAATATATTGCCTTTGTCCAGACCAGTTCTGGTAGTTAATAGTCTCTCACCTCTGTCAGTGGAATTGCTAACAAAATTGTCCAAAGAAAGCTGTGAACCATCCATGGTGTCACGTAACACCCGAGGAAATTGTGCTAGTGAATCCGAAGTCATGGAACAGCAACAGCACAGCAACAACAGCAACAAGATGAAGTGTAATAAACAACAAGCTGGATTCACCAAACACGATTTATTCTGTAAAAAACTTGAAACTCTGACGTCTCGGCCTTAGCCTTCCAGGAGTATAATGAAAAATGAAACAGGCTCATCTTATATACAAATCTAGGCACATTAATCAGATCAATAAAGCAATTATCTTATTAAAAAGTATTAATTAACTAACCAAAGTTTTCCAATTAAAATCTTCATTGAGCCCATTAGGACACAAAGTTTTAAACTTTAAAATGTAAACAGTTTCTTTATATAATAACATTTGTTTGATCCTTAATAAATCAACATCATTACTTAATATTTGTTCCAAAATTGATGCTTTTAACATTTTTTCATCACTATTGTGCATTTCAAAAAAATGTCGTGCAACAGGACTTTCATTCTTGATGTTAATTATGTCCCTAATGTGTTCTAATAATCTAACCTTAAAGGGTCTTTTAGTTTGACCTATATAAAATTTTTGACAGGGACATTTTAATGCATAAATAACTCCCTCTGTTTTGCAACTAAAGCATTTATTAGCTTTAAAAGGGATGTTGTATGGGTATCAGTGGAATTAGAGGGAATGCATATAGGAGACCCGGAGGCCAATCATGTACGAGTGCTTCTCTCGGGGGATGTCCCGGAGGTGGTATTAGGGAAAAGTAGCTTCTGCATTTGGTAGTGATGTGACTGGCAAAGAGGTCGCAGCAAGGCTGGCCCCATTTGCGGAAAATCATGCCTGCAACGTGTTGGTTGAGAGACCACTCATGAGGCAACAGGATTGCCCTCCTCAGCTTGTCCGCTATCACGTTGGTTTTTCCCGGGATGTGCGTTGCTAACAGAAAATGCTGGGATGACACAGCCCATTGCCATACCCTGAGGGCTTTTCGACAAAGGGGATAAGACTTGTTTGTTCAAGTACCAGACCACTGACATGTTGTCTGTCTGAATTGCAATTGTCCCTAGAGGAAGAGAGTCCTGAAGGTACTGCACCGTCAGAGGTACTGCTCTCAACTCCAGAACATTGATATGCAGATGTGATTCTTGATCTGTCCATGTGCCTTGGGCAGTCTTTCCCTGAAAATGCCCCCCCCCACCCTACCAGGGAAGCATCCGTGGTCACACTGGCTACTGGGGGGGGCACAAAGGGTCTTCCTTTTGTGACATGAAGAGATGTTAACCACCACTGAAGGTCCCTCTTGCAAGAGTTTGTGATGAGAATCATATGGTTCATTGGCAATTTCTGGTAAGACCATTGAGCAAACAGGAGCTATTGAAGAATTCGCATATGCATCCTTGCGAGTGGAATGGCTAGAATTGCTGCCGCCATCAAACCTAGTACCTTCAAGACCTCTGCGGCTGTAGCTCTGTTCTTCGACACCAGTGAGTTGACGTGTTGGCGAAGAAGTGAGACCCTTTCGACTGGAAGACGTAGAGTGGTTGTTGAGGTGTCTAACTCTGCTCCTATAAAAACGGTATGCTGCGATGGTGACAAGGCAGACTTTTCGAAGTTGTAATGCCTAAGTGGTGGCAGAGTGTCAGAGTAGATTGTGTTGCCTGAATCAATTGATGCCTGGAGGTGGCGATGAGGAGCCAATCGTCTAGATATGGAAACACCTGGAATCCTAGATGCCTCAGGTGAACCGTGACCACTGCCATACATTTGGTGAACACTCTGGGGGCTGTAGTGAGACCAAAGGGCAGGGCTCGAAACTGGTAGTGATTGGCTCCAGGCTGGAAATGCAGGTGATCTCTGGAGTGTCTGTCCATCTTTATGTGGTAGTACGCTTCCTTGAGATAGATTGAGCACATCCAATCGCCATTCCCTAGAAAGGGAAGACTGGCCTGAAGCATGAGTGACCATTCGGAACTTCTCTTTTTTTACAAATTGGTTGAGTCTGCTGAGGTCCAAGATAGGTCTCCAGTCCCATTAACTTTGGAACCAGAAAGAATCTTGAGTAAGTTCTGAATCCTGTTTGGTCTGCTGGGACTGGCTGGATGACTCTTTTTTTCTAGCAACTTGCGGACCTCTATAGTTGCTTGTTCCCTGAGACTGGGTGGAACATCTGAGATTCTGTTGACAGAAGTGGGAGGGGAAGAGAATGGTATGAAATACCATCTGGAAATAATGCTTTGTACCTAGGCATCGGATGTTATGCTTAGCCAGGCTTCTGGGTACAAAGATAAGCGACCCCTAACTGCCTCCAGAGCCGGACAGCCGGGTTTCCTTTCAGGAGTGCTGGTAGGGCTGACCAGAGAACTGGCCTCTGTCACCCTGCTGTTGCAGACGCCCCCCCTGCCATTCGGGCGACGTCTTCCATTATAACCCGCTCCTCTGCCTCTAGAGGGGGTTTCTCCACGTGTATCCTGAAAGGCTTCCTGTGCTTTTTGGAACCACATCTTTCCGCCCTTAGGGCCCTTGGGATAGGGCCGAGTAGGGGTAGAAAAACGGACTCCAACAGCAGATAGAGTCTTGCCTTCCTGCTCACACCTGGTTAGAGTTTCCTTTACCTTGGGCCCAAACAGGGATGAGCCATCAAATGGGGTGTGGATAAAGGAAGACTTGAAAGGCTCCGCAAAGGAACAGAGATGCATCCAGGCTTGTCTACGCAGGGCAATGCCTGAACTAGCGTTTCTACTCGAACCATCAGCTGCGTAAGATATGAGACGCATGGACGAGTTCACAATCAAGTTTAGGGTAGTGAGTTGGGTCTTAACTTTGTTGGCAACCCCAGCAGCTACCGTAGCTCTTTCAGGAGATCTCTTTGTAGTCTTATAAAATGGGTTAAATAGTTCAGTGATCGAAGGGAAAAAGTCGCTGAACTAAACATGCATTTCGCATATCTATCCATGATCCTAGAACCTCTGTTAGGAGGATGGATAGATGAGGATGTCTCACACATTTCCTTTTTGGTGGCTGCCACCACCACCATGGCATCAACAGGGACTCCCTTAGTCAAAAAAGCTTTGTCCACTGGGGCAGAAATTAACTTATTTGGCTTCCGAGGGACAGGTTCCATGGCCTCTGGAGACTCCCACACCTTACGAGAGATCAGCTCCATGAGCTCATCATAAGGCAGAGACACCCAAGAGGTGGAAGGTTGAGACTCGAAAGCCTTCAAGAACACTGACTCGTCTTTAGTAAGGCTTTTGGACTGCCAACCACCCCTCTGATTAAGGATCTCTAATATCTCCACAAAGGAGATATCCTCAGAGGGGGATCGAGGGGACCCTTCTGACTCCTCCAAGTCAGTGTCAGATGTCAAAGACTCCTGTAGGGAGTCCAAGTGCCTCCTCTTGCACAGTCTCTTCCTTGGGTACCTCCTCAGTGGGGGCATCTGGAGAGGTCTCAGAAGAGTAGGGGGCGCCCTGTGGGGCTACTTGAGGCTCAGGGTCTCTACGCTTGGGTTGACCGGTAGAAGCAGGAGTGGACACAGTGGCTTGAGGGGAGAGGGAAGCCAGACCTGATGCTGATGATGTCTTTGGAGACAGGACTGTCCTCATGGCATTGAATGCACCAGAGAAGGGGTAGACAGATCCGAAGGGACGGTCCAATCCTCCCCGCACCGAGGCCATGGGCTCTGAACCCGAGGTAGGAGCCGAGCTCATCCGAGCCAAAGCCCCGAGAGGTAGAGTCGGCACTGACAAATCAGTACGACTATCCTCTCTGGACCCAACAGGAGAGTGTCGGCTCCTAGAGTCCCCGGTCGGCACCGAGGACATCCAAGAAGATGGAACCGATAACACTGGAGCAGGTCTCAGCTCCACATGCTCAACAACCATCAGGTCGGGCTCCTCTGGCTCCGAATGCCCATTACGGCTCAGAGGAGGAGCAGTCAAGTCTGGGTTAATGGTCATCGGTTCCGACGAAGGCGTCTGAGCCGACAACAATTTGGCAAGGCCTGGTGCCTGTAAAAGCTTCTGCACCAACCGGTCCATATCCAGATCTGAGAGGCTGACAGAAGACTTCGAGGAGTGCACTTGAGGGTGCTGATTGGAGCAGAGGAGATGAGGGAATCTCCGAAACCAGCTCCAAAGCTGTGAGCTGGCTCCGAACAGAAGGGACACTCTGTTCCGAGGGCAGTGGAACCGATGACCCTACACCCTCCATTTTTTAGCCTTTTCCGATACTTTGGAGTCGCCTGAAGACTTTGATGACTTTGAGGATTTACTAGCACCATCCTGGTCACCCATTGCTTTCGAGAAGGGGTGCTGAAGTAAACCCCTGTCCACCAATTTCCTCCTCCTCTCTAAACGTACCCTGGAAGAGAAGGAGTGACAGATGCTACAAGAGTCTTGGAGGTGTAATGCCCCCAGACAATAAACACACTGAACGTGCCCATCAGTGACTGACATTTTTTGTCCACAATCCGGACATTTTTTTAAGCCAGATTTAGGATGTGGCTTCTCTTTCTCATCAGACATCTCTTTTTTAATTTTAGGCAAATTTAAACAATAGAAAAAACACACTCAAGAAACTTAATAAATAAGTCACCATATACCGCTGTCGCTGTAGGCAATCTGCAAGTTCACACAAAGTAAAATGCACCTCCTTGTATCAAAAGTACTGTCCATACGCAAGAAAAAGTTAACAGAGGCAGAACGCCACAACGCACTGTCCCGTTTCAAAGTTGCGCTAGGGCAAAAACATAAGCAGTTGCCACAGTTCAAATACCTACGTAAGTATTCCGTAAGCTCACAAAAAATGCTTCAGTATTAAAAAGGAACTGAAGTACAAGTCAATCCTAGAGGACACAATGCCAAAATGAATCCAGTATACTGCTCCAACACAGGAAATTGCAGTCGGTAATTCCAAGAGTAAAAAATCAGCTTTATTAACAGAACAAGTAAGCGCTTTCGCCGTTAGGCTTTCTCAAACTCTAGAAACTATTTAACAACTGCTGCTAAGAACTGGTTAAATACAAGGCCAACTTAGTAGAAAAGCCTAGCCAACACAGGGCACTTATCTAAATCTAAGTCTAAATCTATATAGAATATATATATATATATATATATATATATATATATATATATATATATATATATATATATATATATATATATATATATATAAACTATCCTAACAAGAAAGTTAAGAAAAAAGTTTTTAAAACTTGCAAATAGATGAATCTGTCCAATAAAATTGGTCCGAGCTATCTGGAACACCGAGATCTGTGCCGCGGCAAACTAGATCTGGGGTAATTCCAGCAATGCATCATGGGATAAGAGGCTTGTTCTCCAGCTACTGGCAAACCTTGAGCTTTGCTATCGGCTCCGAACCCATCAGTAAGAATAAACGGTGAGATTTAACAACTTCACATCATATGTTTTGGGAGCGTAATGAACTAGCAGACTTTTAAAAAATCCCTATAGAGTACTCTGTCAGAAATATTGTGTGAGCAAATTGCTGTAACTGAGGATATGATTTTTTTGAGCTGGGACTCAGAAAAGGAAAGGAGCCTGTTACATAGAAATAAATGGAAGTTGTGGTAGTAATACATGCAGAATAATTTTCAGAAAAAGGAGGAGTGAGGTTTGAGGGAATGCAGGAATTTATTTAGCAATTTATGTAATGTTGGACTAATTATAATTACAAAGAAAGAAAAGATATGTGATACATAATATATGTAAATGGGAAAATGTTAATATGGTTTGTTTTCTTTTCTGTTAATGTATGTTTGCCTATGTCTTAAGTAATAATTTCATAAAGGTTTTTAAAAAAAAGAATGTTGTTTGTGTTGTAGGGATTTGCATTACTTAAAAAATGGCAAGTTGTTGGAAGTTAAATCTGACATGAAGTTAGTGTATTAGTTTTATATAAATGTCTGATTATAAAATGGTTATATCAGCGTTCAGTACCTAAATAGCAAGTAGCCCATGTATGAGGATTGTACAGTGTGTAAAAATGAAAATATCATTAATAATAAAATGTTGCTGTTTAAAAAATGCATTTTTTGTCAGGAACCTTTGGGGCCTTTCTAGGAACCTTTGGGGCCTTTCTAGCTGCATGATATGTCTGGTTAGGTACATGTAGAAGAGGACACTGTACTCAATAATTTATTTAAGTAAGGAAAAGTACAAAGGGACAATAATATCATTTGACCTAGATGACATACCTTTATAAATTAGTTGAGCTAGATATAAAGATTTCTTAACTACTGTTGCAGTATGGTGGTGAAAGTTGAGGGAATTGTCTACTCATCCCTGCACCCTGTCTTCATCCATATGACTGCCTACCTTCCAGCAGGGATTAGAGAAGTGGCTAATATTTGACAGAATCCACACCCCTCCACCCAGGATAGGTATACCCATCCTTCCAATTATGTCGCCAAGTACCCGAGCAAGTAATTGAACCCAGGCTGCCTGGGCATAGCTAAGAGGTTTATCCCTGTACACTATCAGCAATGCTGAAAGGATTCACAATTGTTCATTTTATTTTCTTAAAAGAAAGTGGGCAGCAAAGTCTGTAAAATTACTTCAGGTAATGATTAATGGCATTAAATGCTGCTTCAGAAAATACAATAAACCTTTACTTAGTGCACTTACAGCTCACTCAGATGGAGCAGTAGCTACCACTCAAACTTTTTGCAGGAATGCATCCTTGATTTCTTTTTTTTTCTTTGTGCAGCATCTACATGAGCTTCATTAATATTTTCACAATACAGCATAAGCTGAATATGATTTGCAGATCTAGGTTTTCCTTTGGAATCACAGATATTAGTGATTTGTTTCAACGAGGATGGCCACACAGCAGGATTAACTTGGCACTCTGGCCAGTTGCTTGACATAGACCTCCTCATCTTAATTACAAAAGTGATGTGGTTAGCGTAGTATTACATCTGGATGAGTAGAGCCATCCTCATCAATTTACCAATGCTCATTTTCCTTGTCTTGGTGCAGGCATGGTCTAGAGGAATGTTAGTAATGACATGTTTGTTTCTGATCTGCCTTAGCATGTCATAACATAGATATAGAGAGAAGAAATTTGGTAGAGCATTATGTTTAAAAGGGGAAGTGCTAGTAGCCTTAGAAAATTTCTGATGCTGAGTTGACTAAAGGCATGCAGATTTAGTCCTGTTGGTTGATGAGGATGGGTCTGCTCGTCCACATATAATTTTATGCTAAGTACATAAAAAGCCGAAAGAAGAAGAACAACAACATAAATTTAATTTAGTCTAGTGAAAATCAAATTCAGTAATAATTAAACCGTATTTCCTAGAGTTTACCAGTGGAAATTCTGATGTAGTAAATAGCTTATGATTCTGTCCTCAATCACCCAAATAAATTAACTTAGGATACTATCAGTGGGATCTTCAGGCAGAGTCACTGTTACAGTAAAGCATGGGTCTTATCCCTTCTTAACTCTATGATCTCCTGACCTTAAATTCTAAAAGCAGAGGTTCCTTCACTGTTGTTACCAATGCAGGTCTCCAGATGGAATGCACTGATATAGATATGCTCGTGGCTTCTTTATATATCCCACATTGGTGGAAGTATTCCTTATTTCTTCATGCCATTTTGAGCTTCCATTCATCTGAAGGGAATCTTGACTGTGCACTTTATCAGATCTTGATTTTAATGTGCTCTTTTTGTTTTTACAAAAGATGTTTCTACATAGTGTATGATCTGTCATTATGGCTAAGCCATAAACAAATGTGAATGTGTCTGGTAGCCAGATCCAAAGGACTTCCACACCAAGTGTCTGTCCTGCCTAGCCCAGATCTCAGTGTTGCTGACTGCAAGCAATAAGAAAAGTTTAAGTGGCTACCAAACACCTTCTTTGGGATGTACCTCACTAGAAATTTAAACAGCTAGAAAGACCCACAGGTTCCTACCTAAGAAGATAAGCTTCAAGATCCTGAGCATCAACAGAGGCTAGAAGCACTTCTGCTTTATCCAGTATCTTACTAATTCTTGAGGAGAGAAATGTGTCTTACCATTCAGCCATTAGAGATTCAGTTGTCCTAGATCAGTTGTTTGTCCATAGGTCTAGTAGTTGCACAAATATCAGTAGCAGGAATTGAAATCTTCAGTAGCAGATAAATAAGATACAGTTAAGAAATAGATTCATCGCACACTACCTCTGCATCTCTGGAATGAACTGGCTTTGCAGATTAAGTGGCATGTTTCACTGTCATCCTGCAAACAGGACCTAGATGATTGACTAGGAACCCACAAATTTCCTCTGGGCTTGACTGGCCTAACCCTCTTAAAGTGAGTATGGCCTGAGAGTGGATACTGGCAATACAAAAATGGTTAAGACACTTAATTGCCCTGAAATTCCTATGAATCCTATGAAAACATTTTAGTCAAAAAGTATTTTATCTGAGACAAGAAATCTAACTAGAAACATGTAGCTGAGCTTGCAAAAATCTGAGAAGGTTAATAAAAAAAATATATTAAGAAGAAAGCATTTTGTGTAGCAAGAAAGTCTTGTCTGGATTTCCAGTTGAGGCAGTCATCTGGCTGTAAAGTAATTTAGGTGCTCCTTTATCAAGGAAATATTAAGCATGTGGTTCATTTTTCTGCCTGGTGATGTTTGACCATACTTTTAAGCTGTTTAATTTTCTATTAGTACCATCAGTGGCTAAAAAGAAGGAAAATCAAAGAAGGTTATTAAATTGATCTGCATTTTTAAATTTATCTCAGTACAGAGAGAGACCTGCAGCAGATATGGTGGGGCAGTCAGAGGAATACCCTAATTTTTTAAATGGTTCAGGTAACTGAGTGCTGTTGGTCCATAATCCCTCCTTGTTTTCAAGCCATGGTCCATCATTTAAAATTAAATTCAAGGATGGAGGAATTTATTGCACAAGCTGAGAAATTCAAATTGGAAATGGTCCCAGCTTTTTTATCACATGAAGATGCCGATCAACACTTGAGTTACTTGAGAAACTTCAGATCTCAGATATTGGTTAACAATTCTAAAGCATAGATTATTGGAGATAAGTTAACTCATTTCAGAGACTCTGCCAGTTAAAAGTAGAAGACTTAGTGACCTCTCAGAGAAGGTGGACAGGTCTAATTTTAACCTCCATATGTTCATTACTTAACAAGTGACCTGTATTGAAGGATGAGAAGACAGACAGAATGGATTCACAGAATTTCTGTCCTGACTGATCAATCTGAGTGAAACAACCAGGTGGATACTTGGCCATTCTTTAGCTTTTGCACTTGCAAAATAATCCTCTGTGCTGTTTGGAAGCCAGGCATGTGTTCAAGGACCTCTGCAGGTACTGTCACCAAGACTTCTTTGTTGAGACTAGAAGAAAGAAAGCATTTCATGACAGCTATAAGACTTTATAGGGTGCACAAACTGTGCTTCACACTGGTTTAGCTAGCATATTTCAAAGTCTTTTTACTAAAAATGTAAAGAGGAATTTTGGGAGCTTCCAAGAGGCTGTGACAATGACTGACGACTGGTTTGCTAGGCAGAGTTGCAAGACAACTACTTCAAGTAATTCATCTCTTTCTGTGTGTGGATCAAACTCTGCCCCTAACCTAGAATCTTTGAGAAAAAAAAGACTTCAGACAGAGTCCACTGCCTTATTCAGATAAAGACTCTAACTGAAAAAAAAGCAGCTTTGGCAAACCACATGGACTTGCTTATAGATGTGGATATTACCCTAGCATGTATCTGTTTAAATCACTGTTTAGGAAAGTGACTGTAGTTTGGATGATTAACATACTCAGCTTCTGTTGCACTTTTTAACTTCATTGTTTTTTTACACATATTCCGGTTAACAGGATTGTATCACATACTTTTGTATTTTGAATATCTGTTCATATTTTGTTTTGTTTTTTTGTGGGGGTGTACATAATTGCAGAAGACTCCAAGTTAAGATATGGTCTGTTACTGAACTTACTTTGCCTTATGCCAGTCATAGAATTGCATGGAGATTAAATTTAATTTGGTTACCTGGGAGCAGTACTGTTTTTTTTACTCCCTTGGGAATACTGAAGCAGATGGTATAACCTTTGGGCTTCTGTGGGTACTTCTTTGTTCCTCTAAGTGAACACATTGGCTCTGTGTCAGGTTTTGATGCCACTTAATTCTGTATGCTTCTTTTAATTTTACATTAGCTGTGTTGGTTTGTCTTGTCTTTTGTACCCTTAGTTATGATGGAGAAAAGGTGGAGGGGTATTGACAGACAAGATGAGGAGTTTTCTACCAGTAACACCAGATTTTAAGTTCCTGTGACACTGGTTCCTTGATAGTACTTTAATGGGATAAGATTAAATTATTTTTAAAATGGTAAACTAAAAAGTGGCATAACCTTTAAAAAAAGAATATTGTATTATTTGCAGTGTTGCCCTGATGTCTTTTTTTTTACCAAATTTGTCAAAGCTTTGTGGCACCTTTCGTATATGGTGGCTTTTTCTATTGTCAGCATGATTTTTTGCCTCCATGAAGAATTGGATGATACAAAGACAACAGTGACCAAATTTGGACAGCATGCCAAAATATACAAGACTAGTCATAAAATGGTATCAGTTTATTGGATTTGGAAATCTTTTTAATGATGCTTGTGGGTATGTTGTCTGTCCCATCCAACTCAGCATATGAGTTATCAGATCAAATTAGATGCAACCTCAATGCCTATTTCAAGCTCTTGGATCCAGGCCTCATGCTCCTCCCCTACCCACAATTTCCTCTTGCTCCTGCAGTACCTCTGATCTCATTTCCACCTGTATGGTCAAGGCATGATCTGTGAGGGCTCAGTGCTTATCTTCAGAAAAGTGCACATTTTTGCCAGATCTTAAACCTGTTCCAAGATATAACCTTTCTACATTGTATACTTAACAACGCCTTCCTTTCTCTAGGCATGTTTGTTCCATTTTTCAACAAAATTCTTCTTGTAGAAGTTTTTTCTACCTGCTTTTGCCCCCTACCTTTTATAAAAAAATGAATATTTTGTACTTTTTGCAGTAATTTACTGCTAGTCCATGTCACTGGTTGTTATTTTATAGCTTTATTTGAACATTGTAATTATGTATGTGTTTGTTCTGCTCTCTTTCTTCCAAGATGTCTGACAAGGCCTCTGGCTTCAAAAAGTATAGTGCATGTGGGCACAAGATTCCACCCCACCCCCCATCAAGATCTGCACTGTATGTGTGTTTACTGTTTGGGGGCACACCATTTAAATGTGGAATGTGAGTCCCATTCCTCCTTCAGGGCCAGGCTCTTGTGGACCGAAAGAAAAAGCTTGTTCTCAAGGGTTTTCTCCCTGCCCAAATGGGAGAATCAACCCCTGTAGCACCCACTTCAGCTGCTGCTTCTATCAAGAAAATGGACAACTCTAAGCTTATATATAGATAAAGAAGAGTAAAGCGAAAGAGGAAGAAAAGAAGAAAGAAAAAGAGAAGGAAAAAGACTGACCTAGAAAGAGGTCTCAGGATCCATTCCCCTCAGTCCAGCCCAGCCCAGAAGAATCCTAGCATGTTGTATTCAGCATCTGGACAGGAGCAAGTTCAAGTCCGTGCACCATCCCTGGCATGCCATTTCTCTCTGGAGCCAGCAGTCCTTAGCTCCACTCTCCTGTATTCCAGGAAAGACATTGATCCCCAAGTCCACCTTCTGTAGCATCTTCATAGAGGTTCTTTCATTTGTCAAGAAGCCTTTCTGAAGCTGATGTTGATAGGATGATAAGGAAATTTCTTCAGATGCATATTCAGATGGGAGTCCTCTTGGTGCCTTCCCCACCAGGGTCTTCACATCTGGCCAGTCAGGTTCCTTTTTGGTTACTCCTTCTCCAGTCTGACCTTTGGATCAGGTGTCTGTGGCTCTGAGTGATGCCTTGTCAGAGCCAAGAACAGCTTCTCCTTCAACTCCAGAGGCATCAAATTATGAAGTATTTCAGAGCTAAGGGGTCAGAGCCAAGGTACTGGGAGGGGCTGAGTTTGATTCCGGAGTTATTGGAGCTGTGTCTCTACCTGTGTGCGCTTTGGCCTTAGTTCAGCTGTGATGTTTGCTTCAGAGCAGAGTCAAGTGTGGGCCTGGGATGTTCCATCCTTAGAGTCTTCAAGTCCTGGCAGGTCATCTTTGGTACCAATCTCAGCTTTGGTGTTTGAAGTCTTTGAAAGAGTCCTCTCCATATCTAGAGAGGAGGTTCCTCACACACACTCAACACTATCCGAACTCCTCTTCAGTACTGTAGTGCCTGCTACACATCCTGTCAATCAAAGAAAAGAGGAGGTCATTGTCCCACTGTACTCATCCCTCATTAGACCCATTATAGAATACAATGCCCCATTTGGTATGTACCTCTCAAGACATCTGCAACAACTGGAAAGGCCACAGAAATACCTCACTAAAAGAATCACAGGCCTAAAGCAGATGCCCTACGCTGACCACCTTAAAAAACTCCAGCTATACTCTGTCGCATATCGTCTACTCAAAGGCAATCTCTGCTTAACATACAAGGCTATGTCAAACCCAGAGCTGTTGGTCATGCTACACTTAAAGAAATCCCAGTCCCTCAGAGCCACACGCTCCAGGGATCTAAACCTTGTTATCACAATAAACAAAACATGCTGAAGGGATAGGTTCCTGACCCAGAGACTCCCCAGACTCTGGAATAGATTGCCCATACATGTCAAGCAGAGTGCCTCTTTGGCCCTCTTCAAAAGGAACCTTGACGATTGGATGGGAGAAAGGAAATTCACTCCGGAGATCACGTCAGTCGCCCTGCTAGACAGGGGTCCAGGGAAGTAAATAGTGTGGGAAGAAATAGCCAGGGAATTGTTATGGCTAGGCTTGTATAGGCCCTAGGGCTGATAGCCTAGTACCAACCTATGAACCTTTAAGGGTAGATAACCTCATTTAACCTCGAGGGTCCTCATGTAATGAGTTCCCATTCTGATTCTGAGCTTTCTCCAGAGCATTCCGCTGAAGAAAGTTACAGGAATCAGCCTTGCAAAAGGAGGCATGTGGACTCCTCTCAGGAGTTGCTCATCAAAGATACCAAATTCGAGGAAATGGAGGGTTCCCCAGTGGAAGATATGTCCTTCTGAGAGATTTTAGAATTGATGAAGTGAGGGAGTTGGTCAACCAACCTCCCACTCAACAGGACTTATTCCTCAAAGCTTTTTGGGCTGGTTGATCTGTTGTCTGGGTAGTCCTGTCCACTAGCAAGCTCACTTATTTGGTCTTACAGTATGCTGGGAAGAAATCTGACTTGGTGGAGTTGATCCCCAGAAAACCTGATAATGTTCATTTGCCCCCTAGAAATAGGTCACATTGGAGCAAGGGTCCCCCAGTAGATGCCATGGTGGTAGAAATAGCCACCAAGAAGGAGCTTTCTGATGAGAGCACCTCTGTCTGTCCCTCTAACAGGGGGTCCAGGGCAGTACACAGATTTGGAAAGTGGGCTTATTCTTGAGCAATGTTTCCTCTTCACCCACTGAACTACATGACTCACATGACTCGATTTTTAGAGGGATTTGACTAGGGAAACTTCCAAATCCTTCTCAGGTAATTCGCCTATAGACATTCAGAAATCTGTAGAGTCACAGCTGTCTACCCTACAATCCATGTCTGTTGTATCCATGTGCCTATTTTCCAACTCGGTGGTTGGCACTTAGGAGCTACAGGCACCGTCATTGCTATTTGTCGGTATGGCTGGATGCATCTCTTCGATTTTGTGATGATCTTTAAGATGTCCTTCATTAATGCACCCTTTGATGGGTCAACACTGTTTGGACTCAAGGGTAAAGAGAAGTGTGCAGGAGGGCAAGACTCTGTCTGCTGTAGACATATGTTTTTCCACCCCTTCAAAGGACTTTTTCACAGAACCAGAAGCATGGAAAGAAACTTTGGCTCTGATGTCAATTTTCATTTTTTCCTCAAACATTGGGTTCAGATCCAACCCTCAGATCTGACTCAGACGTTACTAAAGCCTGTGGTAACCAAAAAGCTCTTGAGCTTTTCCCTTACCCATAATGCACCAACTCCTAACATACCTCAAATCTCGTTTGCCACTTTTTGTGAAAAGACGTGGTCAGCTGTTAGCTCTCAAGTTTCATTCAGATAAGTGCAGCTTCTTTCTTTAATCTCTTAAATTCTACTTTATATATTATTCCCTTACCCTTTTACAACTATTGTAACTCCTTGCTACCACTGTTGGTAGCTCGTTTTCCTCTTTTCCTTCTATTATGCATGCTAGTGTAGTTCTAATACCATCGTTGGTATTCTTTATTCTTTCTTTCTTTCCCCTTTCTTAACAAAAAAAAAAGCTTTCTTCTACATTACTTTCCTTTTTTCCTATAGGTACCAGCATGTTTGAGAAAGGACCTTCCGGATTTAAAAAGTGTTTGAAATGTGGGCACAAACTACCTCTTTCAGATGCGCATACCCTTTGTGTTTATTGTTTAGGCCCTCAGCATCTTCAGGAGGAATGTTTCATTTGCAAGAACGTCAATCCCAGAGCTCTTGTGGATAGGAAGAATAAACTGTACTAAAAGGTTTGCTGCCATCTTCCTTTGGTGAAGCTGTCTCTGGGGCTCAGTCCCCCAAAGTTCAACCTTAGGAGTCCATATCAAAATCTTCGAAGGCTTCTACTTCCTTGACTCCATCTTAGGAGCTGTTAAGGAAGAGATTGAAATCACTTTGAGAAGATCTCAAAGTTTCTCCCCTTTGGATCTGAAGAGGAAACTAGTGGATCCTACATCCTCGGATCCGACTAAGAGACCTACTGATCCAACTGCTTCAGGTCTGACTATTACTCCAAGGACCAAGTATTCCCCTTCTTTTATTTTTTTATTTATTGCATTTGTTTACCGGGAAAGTCCACTGGGCCATAAAGTGCCCATTTTCAGTGGAGGCCTGGGGAAAAAAGCTCCACAGAGATACACAGAGATGTATATACACAATTAGCTAAAGCACAAGATACAGTGCCAAAGTTCAACAGAGGTAGCATACATACAGTTACTTAAAGCAAAAACTAATAGTACAATGCATGCTATGAGAAGAGATACAAATGTAAGATGACAGTTGTGTCTGGTTTGGTTTGATAAAATATTGAGTTGCAATGACTTGTATACAGTTATTAACAAAAACATGTCAATACTAACAGATTGATTGCCTAGGAGTTTGGTAAACCAAGAAAAGGGGAATAAACTTGAGTGACATTAGCTACTGGGTATACAGGGAGATTGTTTGTATAGGAAGAGGCACTGTGGGTGCTAAGAATATCAGTTGCTGTGGGTGCTAAGAATATCAGTTGTCAGTGCATTTGTGTGATGCTACAGAGAAGGGTTAACTGTTAAGGATATACAGGAGATGGAATAGGAGGAGGAAATGGAAGAACAGAGCAGAGGTGGGTCAAGAGCAGGGAGAGATAAAGGTCTTTTGATCCTGTGCCTTCCAGGATCCTTTCCCCTTTTGGAAAGGTGCTGATTCAGGTCACCCTCACTTGCCTCATCTCATTCATCCAGGATTTTGATTGAGGAAGATGTGGACAGAATGATGAAGTTTCTCTCAGTGTAGCTCTAGATGGGTGTTTTATTGATTCCTAATCCCTCTGGTTAGGAGGCCCGTCCATCGTCACCCCACCACTTCCTACTCCTTCTGTGATCACTGTGGTTGCTTCAGGGTCCCTTGACCTGAATTTTCCAAGACTGTCTGGCTTGGATATGAAGATAACTTTATCTACAAATCCGAAGTTAACTCTGAGTGCACCGGCTCTGATATCTTTGGATCTCAGAGCTGAAGCTTCCTTGTCAGGTCTGAGGTGTTGGAGTCGACTCTGAAGGTTTTGGAGCCATCTCTGCGCCTTGGTACTTCAACATTGGATAGCTCGGCTCTGACGTCCTCCTCACTGAGTCTGCTTTTGGAGCAGGAGGGGAGACAGCAGTCTAGAAGTTTGCTTTCTCAGCTCTGAGGTCTTTCTTCTCTCCAGAGCGGTCTGCCTTTGTGGTAGTGAAGAGAGCATTCTCTGTTCCAACAGGACGGATGAATCCAACCGCCCAGCTCAGATCTTCAATCTAATTCCCAGATGTCTCTGCACTTGGAGCCTCATCATTTTATGCCACAAGGACCACCAGCTTTAGACCCAAAGACTACCCAGCAGGGTTTCACACTTTCTTCTGACACTTCCCTGGAACACCCAACCGAGGAAGTCCCTAGGAAGTGAAAGTGCAAGAGGAGGCACTTGGACTCTCCACAAAAGTCAGTCATTGAGGATACAGATTTCAACGAGGGGGAAGGGTCCCCATAATCACCTCCGGAAGATGTCTTCTTTGGAGACATCCTTGAGATCCTTAAGCAGAGAGATGGTTGGACCTCCAACAACTCTTCACTGGAGGAATCAGTATTTCTGGAAGCTTTCGAAGCTGGCCCATCTACCTCCTATGTTACTCCACCCACCAAAGAGTTCATTGATTTGGTCTCTCAGCGGGCGTGGAAGGAGCCTGACTCATTTGAGCTAGTCCCTAAGAGACCAGATAGGATTCTGGTTCTGCTAGTCGGAAAGGAATTTTGGAGTAAGGGGGTTTCCGGGGATGCCATGGTTGCAGCCACCAAGAAGGAACTTCCTGAACAACGTTCCTCTCTTCATCTCCTAACAGAGAGTGTAGGGCACTAGACAGGTTTGGGAAGGGTGGATGTGCTTTAGCAACCTTTGCTGTTAGGTCACTGAACTGTTTGGCACATTTTACTAGCTTACAAAGGGACTTGATCAAAAAACTTTCAAAATCCCTTTCAGGGACAATTACTACTGAGGCCCAATTATCTGTGGCTTCCCATTTGTCTACCCTACAGTCCTCCTCAAATTCATCCATGAGGCTTATTTTGCACACAGCTGAAGGTGCCTCAAGGACAGTAGATTCAGGCATATCCATTAGGAGACATGCCTGGATCCGCTTATGTGATTTTGCAGAGCCCTTCTTGTCCTCGTTTGTCAGTGCTCCTTTTGACCACAGTTCTTTGTGTGGCCCAAAAGTGAATAACGCATTATCCAAGTGTGAGAAGAATGGAAAGACCCTCTCTGCAGTGGGCTTACATTTTTCAACCCCTCAAAGAGCCTTTTCTAGGAATCAATGAGGTGGTGAGACAGTGTGGTTCAGGAAGTCCCAGGGTCCTTTCCAGAACACACATGGAGAAAGTTTCCCTAGGAGCGGGGGGGGGGGTCTAATCGACAGTGACATCCCAGCAGTAGAGGAGGTCCACAAAATCAGGGGTCCAGAGATTGTTTCTCTGATAGACCCTATCAGTGCTCCTGAAAGGAGGCCCAATTGTTACCTCTGGAGGCAATCAAGGGTCTAGTATCCCTGTACCAGAGAGCCTGGCTAAATATAACAAGAGGTACTTGGTGCAGAGGATTATTTCCAGATGTTATATAATTCCCTTTTCCCTTCCACCTCCAAGTGTATGCAAAATTACCAATGTTCCACCCAGTCAGAGGAAAGCAGCAGCACTAGAAATGCAAACGCTAAAGTCATCCAGGAGGCCCCACCAGGCCAGATAGAATCCAGAACTTACTCAAGATTCTTTTTAGTGCCAAAAAAAAACTGGGGACTGGAGACCAATTTTGGATCTCAGCATTTTGAACAAGTCAAGTTAGTCATTCAAAGTTCAATCCATTCTGCCCTTCCTGCGCAAGGACGACTGGATGTGCTAGATAGACCTTCAGGATGCGTACTGTCACATAAAGATGAACAGACGATCCAGAAGGTACTTAAGCTTCAGTCTGGGAGCCAGTCACTACCAGTTCAGAGCACTGCCCTTTGGTTTCACCACAGCCCCCAGAGTAATTGCCAAATGCATGGCAGTGGTGGCAGCTCATTTGAGACTGAAGGGATTCTGCGTGTTTCCATATCTAGATGACTGGTTCATAACTGCCCTGACCAGGCATCTACTTACAAGACCAAGGGATCAGGTCCTTCAGATTTGTTTTCATCTGGGGATAACCATAAATTATGAGAAGTCTCAGCTACAACCAACTCAAACCTTAGAAATTCATAGGAGCAGTCTTCAGCACAATATTAGTGACAGTTTCTCTTCCTCTCTTAAGAGTACAGACTGTCAGTTTCCAGGTCAGAAGAGTAATTTGCAGTACCAAGAATTCAACCGCTTGATCCTTCAAGCCTTAAGATCAATGTCAACTGCCATAACCTTAGTTCTTCTAGTCAGATTTCATATGAGAAAAAAAAATCTTTCTTTGATTCCTGTTTTGAAGGAAAGAACTTTAGTTTTGTAAATTAAGGGGGGAAGTATGTAATATTTTACTTACTTTTCAATTTTACTTCTACTTTTATTGTTCATTATATATAGTTGTATATATGTACATAGAAGGATACCACTTTAAATTTTATTAGTCAATTTATTATGTTAATGTGTTGAATTGATTAACCGATTTTAACTGAGAAATAAGTTGTGAAACTGAAGAAGTCCTCTTAATGAGTAGGATGAAAGGGCTTGCCGTTCTTATGCTGTGTTTATGTTTTATGGTGAATAAAATGTTATTTGGACATTTGCAATGTTAAATAAGAGCTTCGAGTGGATCACTAAGTGGAATTTTGTTTTATTGGTTGGTATATTTTACACTTACACACTGTGGTTGTTTTTAGTTGCCGTTTCAGTGTGGTAGTGATCCTGGAGGAAGTGTAGTGGTAGAAGGTACTGTTTTTCACCACTATTTTTTCGTTGCACTGGAACGATGGGGGCATCTATTGCAGTAAATTCTATGCCTAAATATATTACTGGAGTATCAGCTGGTAGCAACCATTCATTTAATGGAGAAGAAGGCAGTTTAATGCAGTTGATTAAACTGCTGTCTGTGCAGTATAGCCAGATATTCGCTGGACAAACTACAATTCCCAGTAATCCTTGCAACACACTCACAGCGTCCTTTTCTTTTGGCTTCTGGGTCGGTGAATCATAGAGGAAGCCAAGGAGCTCTTTCCTTAAGTTTGAATGCCCCAAGTACAGATTATATTGCACATGGGCAGCAGATGGATCAGAGATGGGAAGGGAATAGCTGTGTCTCTCAGTTCGAACATTGGCTCAGTAAGGAACTTGTTTTTACTACGGAGGATTGACCCATTAAAACTGTGGACCTACAGGTTAAACTGCAGGAATTTGAGAACAAACTCAGTAAGGTACGTAATCTGCAGTGTGACAACGCTTCCCTTACTGAGTGCATTAGGGTCCACAGAGTTCCTAAAGGCCACAGGATGTATAAATTCCCAAATGGGATGAGTGTGGGACAGAGTGAATTAGATGAACTTTTGGCCATGTTTGATAGACATGGCATTGAACTGCTGCAATTCATTGTTAAATTAAATAACAATAAGATAGAGGGATTGTTGGGGGAAATCAATTAACTAAACAGTGATATTTTAAACAATGTATGTTTTAATAATTTTGAAAACAAATGCAATAGTAGTTTTGATAAAATAGAACAGCAGGTAAAAGATAATTTAGGTCATAAACAGAAGCAACTTAGAAGAGAGGAACAGGATTACAGACAGAAGGTAGCGTACCCTCTTCCCAAAAGTTATTATGATTTACACAAGAATAGGAGTAATACCAATGGTATGGGAGGTGAGACTTCCATGGGGGAGCTTGGTCAAAGCACATTAACAACTACCCTTCACAATACAGTGGTGGAGCAGACAAAGTGTTTGAGCAGGAATTTTCAGTGTTACTTAGATCCGAAAGGATCTTTAATAGGAATAGGCAACGCAATTTTTTAGTACATCCACAGACCCCGAAAGGGCAAAACAACAGGGGGCAGAAGAAATTTTGGAGGAAAAACAGCCAGAACAAGTTTTAAATTATGGTATGTAAATGATTTTGTTTTTTTCGGGCGAAAATACTCAGTCTAGGAGGGTTTAACATTTTTAATTATACAGAATTAGAAATTACAGAAACTTATTTTTCTTTATTTAACAAAAGCTTTGTTTGTTCCTGCTAGGAACACTGATGTTTCTAATGTTCTTATAGAGTTAAAACTGTATACTAGGAAATTGAATTTTCAGTTATTTTTTTAAGGACGAACACATTGATGTGGGTGGACTTGGGAACAGATTTAGGCATAAGAGCATTTTTAATCCCCCATTGCATCCGACACTAGCTAGTTTTGAGAGAATATGCATGCAAGAAATATACAAAGCTTATTACAGTAATGAACGTTTTTATAATCTGACGAAAGAAGAGGCTGCACTGTTGAGAAGTTTAAGGAATGATGACAATATCAGAATTATGAAGCCAGATAAAGGGGGAAGGATTGTTCTTGTTGACAAAAATGACTATGTTAGCGATATGGCAAATTTATTGCATGACACAGATAAATATGAAGTTGTGTCAAGAAATGAGATCAGTATTGTACATCGAAAGCTTCAACTGTTTCTGGAAGATAGTTTAGTACAGGTTATTATTTATGAGGAACCTTTTGATTTTTTGAAGACTGATCACCCTTTTATTCCAACAGTTTTTGGTATTCCGAAAGTGCACAAAAATACCACCCACCCCCCCATGTCGGCTAATAGTTGCAGTACAAAACAGTTCAGTTTACTCTTTAGGGGTATGTGTGGATAGATTATTAAAAGATGCACTTTGTCCTAAAGGTCACTTATTATCTGATTCGTGGGACATTTTGTCTATAATTAAACAAGAATTTTATAGGGGCACTTGTGTTTTTTCCAGTATTGATGTAATTGATCTATTTAGTTCTGTACCCCACTGGGAAGGATTGGAAGTTTTTATGAAGCTCTTGTGGAATTTACCTCCTTGAATGGAATTTTAATTAATTTTACAATGGAAGTGATGGAAAATATCCTTTTGAACAATTTTATCACTTTTGATAATGAATTTTTTAGACAGATAAAAAGGGGTTGAGATGGGTTCTAGTTGTGCCCCTGTATATACAAATTTGGTGATGGTGTCGTGAAAAAAGACATGTTTTCAGTTCTAGTTTGTGGATTACATTAATAAAGTGTGTGTTTTTTCAAGTTTACACATGTTTTTTCTTATGATTGTATCGATTATTTGGATGTAATACTGACAAGGGACAAGAACAAAGGGTGTTTTACATCTAAGGTGTATAGGAAGCTCACATATTCCAATATTTATCTGGATTTTAGTAGTAGTCACCCCCTTTATGTGAAAAGGAATATAGTGGGGGGCAAATGATACAGGCTGCAAGGATGTGTTCCGACCATTTAGATTTTAAAAGAGAATTAGGGAATCTAATACAGTTGATGTTATGTGATCCTATCTCGCCTACATTCTGACTGATGGGTTCGGAGCCGATCCCTCGGCTCCGACTCGGCACGCTTATGCCAAAGAGCGAAGTCTCTTATTGGCTGAGCTTACTATATCCCAGGATGCACCACTACCAGTCCCCCAGATCTCGTTTGCCGCTAACAAGTGAAGACGTGGTCTCGAGCTGGCTGAGCTAAGTAGTGATTATTTTCACTAACTTCCTGTCAGGAATTTCTTTATACTTCAACTAAAAGCTGTTTTAACAGCTATCTTGTGTTTTGAGTGCGTTTGGAGAAATTTACTTGGTAAATTCTTGTGTTGTGAGTGTTGTTTGACTAGAAGTACCTCTTGTGTGGAAAGGCCTTTCCCGGTCTTTTTGGTTGTTAGGTGACTTCTGTTCTATTTAGGGATCTCGGATCCTTTATACTGGTGATAGTTTCTCTTTCTTTAAAAAGAAGGACAAAGCAGAGAAAATTTCTTTTTTCTGTCATAATTACAGTGTTTGTACTGTGTTTGGCTAGTTCACTGAATAATTTACCGCAATGTCTCAGGTTCCTAGGCCTTCAGGATTTAAAAAGTGCACCAAGTGCAACTTTAAAATGTCTATAACAGATGACCACTCTCTCTGTGTTTATTGTTTGGGTGCAAAACATTTGCAGGAGTCCTGCAGCGTGTGTCACGCTTTTTCCTCGAGGGTCCTCCAAGAGAGGAAAAATAAGCTTATATTAAAAGGCCTTATAAAACCTTCCTTTGAAGAAGCTTTGGCATCCTCTCCTTCTCCTGCTAAAAAGAAAAGGGCGTCGGCTCCGACCAGTCCGTCGGATCCGACCGCCAAAAGACATAGGCAGGCTTCTCCTTCGGCTCCAAGGACTTCGGAGCCGAGGGTGGAACGGTCTGCCTCGATGCCACCAGTCTCGACTCCTCTGGCTTCGGAGCCGATGGCTGGGGCATCGAGAGGCGGGTCACCTTCGTCGGCTCCACTGGTCTCGGAGCCGATGAAGGTTGTCCACTCAGACACTTCCTCCTCGGCGCCTAAGTCCACCTCGGCACCGATGGAAGCTAGTTTGGGTATTCCTTCGGCGCCGATAGTCATCGAGTCGCCTCGGAGCCGGTCCCCTAGCCCCTTGGGGCCGTTGGAGAGGCCATCTCGAACCCGTTCAGTATCCTCTAGGTCATCGAGGATGTCAGATTCGGACATAGACAGGGTGCTCCAAAGACTGTTCCAGTCCCCAGTTTTTCAAAAATTTGTTTCGGCTCCGACCCAGTTGGCTTCGGAGCCGACAGCCCATGCCCATGTCATTGCCATTCCTCCTCCGACCGCTTCGGCTCCGTCGGAGCAGGTGCTGTTGGAGCCGGTGGAGGTCTTAGGGTCGGCTCCGACCCTTACTCCAACCCCGGCCTTCGGGTCTGAGTTTGGCACACGGACTTCTTCGGCTGGACCCGGGGGTGACGTTTCGGGACCTATGCTGTCGGTTCCGAGCCTCCCTCTCGGTGCTTCGGCTGCGGGACTTCCGTCTGCTATCATGGCTCTGGGGACCGGACACTCCCAGGATTCTGGGGGTCCGGCTTTCAGAGCTATGAGGAGTGCGTTGGCCAAGTCTTCTTCGGCCATCTCTCCGGCTTTACCGGCACCTTCCCTGGGCGTGGAGACTGGGTCTTTGGCAGTTCCCCTGTCCTTAGGCAGCGGAGCCCCTGGGCCTGAGGTTACCCCCACTGGGGGTTCCCCTCCTCCTGAGGGTTCTTCGGAGTTGTCTTCAGAGGAGCCCCCAAGGAAGAGATCGTGCAAGAGGAAGCACGTGGACTCCCCCGAGTCTATTACATTGGACACTGATCTTGATGATGCAGAGGGGTCCCCAAAGTCGTCCTCGGATGATGTCTCATTTGCAGACATTTTAGAGATCCTCAAACAATGAGGCGGCTGGATATCCAAACCCCCCTCTGCTGATGAGTCAGTGCTTCTCAAGGCCTTTGGGGCTCAGCCCTCCGCCTCCTGGGTGTCTCCGCCCTTCGACGAGCTCCTGGATTTGGTTTGTCGGAGGGCGTGGGAACATCCAGATACCGTGGAACCAGTGCTTTCTCGTCCTAACAAATTTTTGTCTGCCCCACCCGAGAAGGAGTTCCTGACTAAAGGCGTGGCTGTAGATGCCATGGTGGTGGCATCTGCTACACAACAGGACGTGGCAGAGGCTTCAACGTCCGTCCATCCTCCTAATAAGGAGTCTAGGAGCATGGACCGTGCACGGGAAGCGCACCCTGACTTCAGCGGCCTTTACTTTAAGGTCCCTGAATTATTTGGCACATTTTACCAGGCTACAGAGGGATCTGGTCAAGGAGCTGTCAGATTCCCACTCGGGTAACCTACCTGAGCAGCTAGCCCAGTCGGTTAGCTCTCAGTTGGCTATCCTTACTTCAATTTCTAACTCGTCCATGAGGCTCATTTCATATGCGGCCGAAGGGGCGGGTAGAGCGGCAGGCACAGGCGTGGCTCTACGGAGACAAGCCTGGCTCCGTTTGTGTCATTTTGCGGAGGCCTTCAAGTCTTCCTTCGCCGACACTCCCTTCGATGGGTCCTCTTTGTTTGGACCTAAGGTTAAAGACACTCTTACCCGCTGTGAGCAAGAGGGAAAAACTTTATCTGCCGTAGGTGCACGTTATTCCACTCCCTTTCGGCCTTATCCCAAGGCTAAAGGAGGAAGGAAGATGTGGTTCCGTAAATCACGTAAGTTTTTTCCTCAACAGCAGGAAGATTCCCCTTCCAGAGGCAGAGGACGGGGAAATTTTTCTGGGAGACGCCATCCCAGAGGCGGCAGAGGGCCCCGCAATTCTGGAGACCGCGAGTCCTTTCGTGGCTCTTCAGCCTCCCACACTTCATGAGGGATTGCCCGGCTGTGCTGCTCCGGAGCCAGTCGGGTGCCGTTTTGCCAAGCACCTAAAAGCCTGGGAGTCTATCACTCAGGACAGATGGGTGCTTCGGATTATTGCCGGAGGTTACACCATTCCCTTCACACACTCACCCCCACCGTCCAAAAAAATCCCGGACCCACCACCCAGTCAAAGGGAAATTGCAGTCGCAGAAGCGTTAAAGCTGCTAGAAAAAGGAGTCATCCAACCGGTCCCCACAGACCAGATTGGATCCGGAAACTACTCAAGGTTCTTTTTAGTGCCAAAAAAGACAGGGGACCTGAGACCAATATTGGATCTCAGCAGACTAAACCAATCCATCACGAAATCCAAATTCCGAATGGTCACGTTACAATCCATTCTCCCATTGTTGGAGAAGGATGTTTGGATGTGCTCCATAGATCTCAAGGACGCCTATTATCACATACCGATACATCGGGCATCCAGGAAGTATCTGCGCTTCAGCCTGGGAGACAGTCATTTCCAATTTTGTGCACTGCCCTTTGGTCTCACCACAGCCCCCAGGGTGTTCACCAAGTGTTTGGCAGTAGTGACTGCTCACCTGA
Source organism: Protopterus annectens (assembly GCF_019279795.1). Classification (NCBI taxonomy): domain Eukaryota; kingdom Metazoa; phylum Chordata; order Ceratodontiformes; family Protopteridae; genus Protopterus; species Protopterus annectens. The sequence goes on from NC_056726.1 coordinate 181,669,456, forward strand.
GGAGTCTTGGATTCCAAGTGTTTCCCTATCTGGACGACTGGCTCCTGACTGCCACTACCAGGCATCTACTAATGGACAACCTCAAAGCCACCTTTTCCCTGGGTGCTACCTGGGAATTACATTCAATTGGTCAAAGTCTGTCTTGCTGCCCTCTCAGCGCATAAGGTTCATAGGAACAGAGATAGACTCAAAATTGATGCGTCTTTCTTCCTACCGAAAGGATTATAACTTTACAAGGTCAAGTTCAAGCCCTGCTTTCAAGATCCAAAGCCCCAGCCAGGATGGTCCTGCAACTTTTAGGTTCAATGTCTGCCACGGTTCTCCTAGTTTCTCTGGCAAGATTGCACATGAGGATTCTTCAGTGGCTATTATCGACTCAATGGTCCTTTCAGAATCTTCCCCTCAATCACCCCATTATGATTACAGAAACGTGCAAACGGGACCTCCGCTGGTGGCTTCACCCGTCCAATCTGAATCAGGGAAGACCTTTTGTTATCCCCCCTCCGGTGGCCACCCTGACGACGGATGCCTCCCAGACAGGGTGGGGGGGCATTGTCTGGGCAGGTTAGTTCAGGGTTCCTGGCTTCCAGACGAAACCTTTCTCCACATCAATGTGTTGGAGATGAGGGCTGTACTTCTGTCCCTACAGGCTCTCCACAAGTTTCTCCCTCAAGGCATTATCGCTATCCACACAGACAACATGTCTGTGGTCTGGTATCTAAACAAACAAGGAGGGACCAGATCTTACCCCCTTTGCAGAGAAGCCATGAGGGTGTGGGAATGGGCTGTAGCTACCAACCGCTTCTTGGTAGCGACCCACATTCCAGGGAAATCCAATATATTGGCAGACAGATTGAGCAGGACAATTCTCTCTCCTCACGAATGGTCCCTGAACGAAACAGTAGCAGCTCAGGTTTTCAGAAGATGGGGGACGCCGTGCTGCGACCTGTTTGCAACACCACAGAACACAAAGTGCAAAAGGTTCTTCTCCCTGACTCTACATCAGGGGGAGGCAGCTATGGATACTCTAGCACAACCTTGGCCAACAGGGCTACTTTATGCTTTTCCTCCGGTTCCACTTCTCCCCAAAGTCATTCAGAAAGCTTCTCAATTGGGGTCCACAATGATACTAATTGCTCCATACTGGCCTCGTCAGGTATGGTTCCCCTACCTGAAGAAACATGCGGTGGACGATCCTTGGTTTTTGGATCTAACCCCGGATCTGCTAATTAATCAGTCGGGATGACAACACCAGTCCCTTCGCACGTTGAAGTTGACAGCTTGGCTCCTCCACTTCCGACTTTAGTCAGAAATCACTCCTTAGACCCGGAAGTTATTCACATTTTATCTTCGGCTCACAAACCCACCACTACGAAATTGTACCTCAGTAAGTGGAAGAGGTTTGCTATCTGGGCTCAACTCAGGGGCTTAGACCCTATCACTGCCCCGATTCCAGAGGTTTTGAAATTTTTAACATCCTTGTTTAATCAAGGATCTTCAGTCTCTACTATTAAAGTCCAACTTGCAGCTATCTCTAAATTTCATGAATTCATGGATCCACCGTTGATGAGCAGCAGATTATGCAAAACTTTCATTAAAGGTGCGGGGCTGTTAAGACCCCCAGTTTTTCATCCTGCGCCTCCGTGGGATCTTGATTTGGTGCTTCGTGCCTTAACATCTTCCCCTTTCGAACCGGCTGCTACATGTGAGTTAAAATATCCGTCTTGGAAAACTGCCTTCTTAGTTGCAATTACCTCTGCAAGAAGGGTTTCAGAGCTTCAAGCCCTATCTATCAAACCACCGTACTTGATTTTTCACAAGGATAGAGTGTCACTTAGGCCTAACCCATCTTTTGTCCCAAAGGTTTGTTCTAATCTCTGTCTCCAACAATCTCTAGAGCTACCAGTTTTCTTTCCAAAATTCTCCAATGAAGCGGAGTACACCCTCCATATATTGGATGTTCACAGGCAATTACGCTTCTATCTAGACAGGACTCAGCAAATTCGAAAATCAGACCAGTTGTTTGTGTCCTTTTCAGACAATAAATTGGGTAAAACCATCACAAAAGCTACTATCTCCAAATGGATTAGAGATTGTATAACTCAGGCTTATTCCTCTTCAAATAAGCAACTGACAACATCTATCAAAGCTCACTCTACCAGAGCTATGGCTACTTCTATCGCCTTTCATTCCAAGCTCGCTATTTCTGAGATTTGTGCTGCGGCTACTTGGTCCAACCGCACACTTTCATTTCCCACTATAAATTGGATGTGGCATCTAAAGGGCAAGCATCATTTGGTTCCACGGTACTCAGGAGTGTTTTCCAGTGAGCCACCCAGGATTCAGGTGCTAGGGACGCTGTCCCATCAGTCAGAATGTAGGCGAGATAGGATCACATAACATCTTTTAGTTATGTACTCACCATAACTTCAGATGTTTGGGATCCATCTCGCCTACATTCCTAATACCCACCCTCCTTCCCCCGGCCTTGGAGATCAGAAGAGATTGAACGGTTTTGAGTTCTGCTGTTTTATCTTGTTTCATCTGACGATGTTATATAAGCAGTGCGTGCATGTGTGCATGTATGCGGACAAACTAGATCTGGGGGACTGGTAGTGGTGCATGCTGGGATATAGTAAGCTCAGCCAATAAGAGACTTCGCTCTTTGGCATAAGCGTGCCGAGTCGGAGCCGAGGGATCGGCTCCGAACCCATCAGTCAGAATGTAGGCGAGATGGATCCCAAACATCTGAAGTTATGGTGAGTACATAACTAAAAGTTTTTAGCAAGACGTTATCCTAAGGAGTGGGTTCGAAATATAAGGATGGGATTTTTGAAGGTTGGGGTACTAGATACATCCCAATTTTAGGTAGTTCCCTAGAAGTTGGGAGCCAGACCTCAAATAAATGGGGTGACAGTTTTTCCAGTTCTATGGTGATCTTTTATAGACCGTTTGAAAAAAATGGTCAAAAACATTGTGAGTAAGAACTGGATTATATTGGATGGTGATAATGAGGTGAGCAAAGTGGTGGGAGAAACACCCTCTTTCATTTACAAAATGGGGCATAATATGAAATTTTTATTGGGATACCCTAATAAATTTCCCAAGGGCACAGGTAAGAGTACAACAAGATGTGGGACATGTAATTATTGTCAGTATATTATGACAGAGAGAAGTATTTTATAGAACCATTGCAGCAAGTAAATTTAGTAGGAGGTAATTGTAAAACTAAGGGTATAGTATACTTGGCTGTATGCCAGGGTTGTAATGCATGCTATTTTGGGAAAATGGAGACACCATTACGGAAATGGATTTATGAGCTTATATATGTTATTGAAATTAAAAGCGTTAATAATGATTTATTTAATCACACCCTGAGCTGCCCTAATTACACTAAGTTTCTTTTTGGAATAGTGGAGGTTATTAAGAAAGATTGCAGAGGTGAACACTGGGAGAATAACATTGAGAAGAGTGAACAAAGGTGGCAACTTAGATTAAATGCCACAAACCCCGCTGGTCTTATTGAAAATCTTTCTTTGGTTCCTGTTTTGAAGGAAAGAGCTTTAGTTTGGTAAATTAAGGGAGAAATATAACATTTTACTCACTTTTCAATTTTACTTCTACTTTTATTGTTCATTGTATATAGTTGCATATATGTACGTAAAAGGATACCAATTTAAATTCTGTTATTCGTTAATTTATTATGTTAATGTGGTTAATTGAGTAACCTACTTTAACTGAGAAATAAGTTGTGAAACTGGTTTTGAAGAAGCCCTGTTAATGAGAAGGACGAAAGCACTTGCCATTCTTATGCTGTTTTTACATTTTTTGGTGAATATTTGGTGAATTATTTGGACAGCTGCAACATTAAATAAGAGCTTCAAGTGGATCACTGAATGGAATTTTGATTTACAGATTTCATATGAAAATTTATCTGTGGATCCTAGCAACACAGTGGTCTATTCTTTACCAGCACATGTCAGCACAAATAAGAATCATTTAGGCATGCAAGAGTTACCTTTGATGGTAGATTCAGTCAGATCAGGTTCTACAAGGCCATCCTTTCATTCTTCCTCAACCCAAGGCCATAGTGACCACACACTTTTCTCAGATTGGGCGGGGGGGGGGGCACTTCCTGGAGAAAACCGTCCAAGGCACTTGATCCACCAAAGAGACCAACTTGCATATCAGTTTCCTAGAGATGGCAAAGGTGCATTGTGGGCATCCCAAGAGGCTCTCCCTTTAGGGACAATTGTAATTCAAACAGACAATATGTCAGTGGTTTGGTACATAAACAAACAAGGAGGGACCAAATCTTACCCCTTGTGTTGAGGAGTACTCAGAGTGTAGAGATAGGTGATCTCATCCAATCGCTGTCTCATAGCAATGCACATTCCAGGGAAGTCCAGCGTGATAGCAGATAGGTTGAGCAGGTCCATTCTTCTACATCACGAGTGGTCTGTCAACATGAAGGTGGCAGAAATGATTTTCCACTGATGGGGCCAGCCTTGCTGTGGCCTTTTTGCTTCTCCCCTAAACAGCAAATGCAGCAGCTACTTTGTCCTAATCTCCCCTCAGGTGGGAATCACTGAGGGATGCTCTACTTCACAGTTGGGCCTCTCCAGTATACTTTATGCTTAGCCTCTGATTCCTCTAATTCCAAAATTTCTACAGAAAGCCACCAGGTTGAAGAGCAAATTCATAATCATTGCACCTTACTGACCTTGTCAGATTTGGTTCCCCTTCCTGTGCCCTCATCTTCTTTGACAACCTTGAATTCTAGATCTGATTCCAGATCTCATGATTCATCTGGATATCTCCCACCTGAAGCTATCAGTGTGGTTTCTCCAATTCCGCTAATAGCCAGACAACCAATGCTCTCTTCCCTCTCTGTCATGTTCATTTATCTTCCCATAAACCGTCTGCAAGGAAGCTTTATACAAGTAAGTGGAAAATGTTTGTATACTGGGCACAAGAAAAACATATTGATCCTTTTCAGCCCCAATTCATAATATACTTGACTTTTTGGCGGAATGAGGGAGTGAGCTCCTCTACCATTAAAGTTCGATTAGCAGCAATATGTAATTTTCATGTTGGGTTTGCAAATTGTTCTGTGGCCACTTCTAAACTTTGCAAAATATTCTTGAGAGGCACCCTTCTATTGAGACCCCCCATATAAAGATCATACTCCACCATGGGATTTGAACTTGGTACTGTAGGCCTTAATTCATCCCCCTTTTGAACCAGCAGCTAAATGCGATATTAAGTTCCTGACCTGGAAAACTATCTTTCTAGTGGCCATTACCTCTGCTAGAAGAATTTCAGAACTTCAAGCTTTGTCCTCTAAACCCCCCTGTTTGATCTTTCATAAGGATAGTGTCACATGACATACCAACCCATCTTTTCTTCCTAAGGTGGTGTTAGACTCCAGTATCAATTAGTCCATTAATTTCCCAGCTTTCTTTCCCAAATTTGCAAACAAAGGTGAATATATGCTACATCTATTAGATGTTCACAGACAGTTATGTTTTTACTTACATAGGACAGAAGAAATCAGAAAGACAGATAAGTTATTTTTTTTTTACTTTGCAGATTTGAAATTGGAAAAAACAGTTACAAAAGTGACACTAGCCAGAAGACTGATGGATTCCATTTCCTTTATCTATAACAAGTTGACTCTAATCTTACCAAAACCTTTGAGAACCCATTCAACTAGGTCCATGGCAACTTCTTCAGTGTTTCAATCTAGGGCTTCCATGAGTGATATATGCGCAGCTGCAGCCTGGACCAATCCTCATATCTTTATCACACATTACAAACTAAATCTGGTCTCGAGGGGTAGAGCAGCTTTTGGCTCAACTGTGCTCAGGAATATCCTTCCTTAGGATCCACCCAGGAATTTAGGTAGATGGAGACTCTGTTCCACCAGTTGAGGATAGAATGAAAATTGACAACATCAGATAAAAAAGTTATGTACTCACCATAACGTTCCATCTTTGTTGCTCATTTTCATTCTTCCTCAATTTCCTGCCCACCAACTCCCAACCCTTTTTTAAACCATCTTCTGGAAGAATGAAATATTGTAAGGACACCACTGTCCTTCATCACTGAGCTCCAGATATAGTTCCTTCAGTAGAATATATACAAATTAATGTTTCCTTATGTATGCACATTGGCAGATACCACTTTAGGTAAATCATCAAACGAGATCTCAGGTGTGTTAGGGGTTGGTGCATTATGGGTAAGAAGCAGCTTATGAGCTTTTTGGTTACCACAAGCTCTAGTAACGTTTGAATCTGATCTGAGGATCGGATCCAAACCCAACAGTTGAGAAAGAATAAAAATGGACAAGACAGATGGATTGTTATGGTAAGTACATAACTTTTTTTTTCATAAGTCCCAGAATTTTGCTCAGGATAGTTCTAGTTACAGATCCCCCCTGAGGAAGAGGGTGGAATAACTTCAACAGCCATTGCCCAAGGGGCAGTGGCAAGCCAAAGAATTAAGGGTTTCAAGATCCCTTTACTGAGAAACCCTTCCAGCACTCCTTAACAGTTGCCTGACTACTTCACTCAGGAGTCAGTCAGAGGGCATTTATCTCTTCACCCTCATGCCTAGCTAGCCATCACTGAAGATTCTTGAGTGCAGAAGATAATCCCAAGAGGTTACCTTATTCCCTTTGCTTTCCCCCAGCAAACAAAAAGAAAATCTCAGTGTTACACCCAGTCAGTGGAAATTAGCATCAGCAGAAATGTCAAAGCTGCTAGAAAAGTGAGTCATCCAGCACAATCCCACCAGACCATTGAGGATCCAGAGTCTATTCAAGATTATTTTTGCTTCCAAAAAAGACTGGTGAGCTCAAGCCAAGTCTGGACATCAGTCACCTAAATCAGTTTGTGAAGCAGACAGAGTTCTGGGTTGTCATGGTGCAGTCCATTCTACCTCTAATGAGGAGGAATGACTGGATATGCTTAGTAGATGTTCAGGATGCTTACCGTCATGTAAAGATCGCAAGGCAATCCAGAAGGTTTCTCCTCTTTTGGCTGGGGGTCAGTCATTTCCAATTCAGAGTACTGTCCTTTCGTCTCACCACAGCCCCCAGGGTGTTCTTCTAGTACATGGCACTGATGGCAACTTACCTAAGAGTGCAAGGTTGGTGGTGTTCACCTATTTAGACATTGGCTTTTTACTGCTCCCAGGAGAGATCTACTGATCCAATGCAGGGGCTTCTTGCTCCAGTTCTCTCACCACTTTAGGTTTACATTAAATCTGAAAAAAATGAAAAACCAAAAACAACTGAATAGGAAAACCCAGAACTTATTTAATAGTCACAAAATAGAAACAATAAAATCACAAGTATCCAGTTAGCGCCTTCTTCTCCAACCTTGAGACTTCTTCAAACTGAATACATGTAGCATCACCAGGCATTTATATAATAGCTAGTCATGTGATTAAAATAGTTTAGTGCTTTAACCCTTTGTGTTTCAAGTAAGCAACAACATCTCTGTTGTTTAATCCCAGTGAATAACAAGCATTAAGTTTAACTTGCCATAAATATTCTGTCCACCCTAATTTTTCCTCAGTATCAAAATTATTGTAATACCTTGCAACATAATCTAATACAATAAGTTTAAAATCCACTTTACATTTGGATGAAATATAATCCTTGCTTAAACCACTGTTGTCATTACCAGCTGATACTGCATATTTGTGCTCATATATTCTCGTGTACAGCTCTGTGGTTGTTCTACCGGCATAGAATGACTGATAGGCCATGCATAGAGCTAACTATACAACAAACTTAGATTTGCAACTAAATCTGTCTCTGATTTTGATCAGCATGTTGTTCATCCTTATTTCTTCTATTCCATTGTACAAATAATTATAAAAATTACAGTTGAGACATTTGAATATTCCTGTTTTTACACTGCTATTCAATGGTAAGCTTAAATTCCTCTGGAAAAAATCTTGAAATTCTTTCCTCTTTTCTGGACAAATAATAGGCTTGTTGCCAACTGCTTTAGTTATTACAACTGCTGATAATATTCCAATTTCTTCTGATTATTTTCGTAATCTCGAGTGAATTTATACTGTTTGCTACTTGCATAGCCAAACAATAATCTACATTTTTGTTGTTCGCGTTTTCATTGACTTCATTTTTCCTAATACCACATACTACTTTCAATTTATTTCCTACCATCTCCACTGGATAACCTCTGTGGATAAATCTGTTGCACATGCTCTCCCTTTCTTTCAGAAAGTCCCTGTCCTTTTTGATGAGCCTATTTACTCTCATTAACTGCCCCTTCACTATAGTTTGCTTAGTTGTGGTGGGATGCATACTAGAATAGTCTAAAAAAACAATTATTATGTATTTCTTTTTTGTATGTCTTGCTAATAAGTTTGCCATTTTCTTTCAATATTGTCACATCTAAATAATCTATACTGGTGTCACTATATTCTATGGTATATTCTAAAAAAGAACTTAAACTGTTGATGTGCCTATGACACTTTTCAAGTGCATCAGTGCTCCCGCTTCACACCAAAAACATTGTTAATACAGCGTTTATACAAGAGAATATTGTTCATATATATGCTGTTGAAAATGCATGTCATTTCCCACCCATGCATAAAAATATTTGATCCTTCAAGAAAAACTATTATAAAGGCATTGGGATGTAGCAACTTAAATCTCATACCTGCCGTTCAACTTCCTGATTACTTGGATAAACTTGCTTCTCTTCTGCTTGGTTTACAGCAAATAATCATTTTAAATGATCTGAAATCCCCAATTGTTAATACATTTCCCTCCATCCGCATTCTTGTCAAAAGCAGCTCTGCTAGCATTACTGCATTTTAACTAATATAGGTCTTGGCTGCTTTCTGTTGGCCAGATTTGAAACATGCACATGATGTGACTTCTCATTCAAGAAACCCTGATTTGGAACACTATGGTACTGTGGAAAAAAAGCCAACAACATGAGCCATCAAGCTGAAGGGGAGACAGATGATATACTGTATAAAGATTGTACATCATATTGATGTGTATGTTTCACAAGTAGAAAAGTAAAATCAGAAGTGTGGCAAGAAAAGAGTGAGAAGCAGGATTAGCCATGGGAATTATAAGTGGTGACACAGGTGTTTAGAGGACAAAGCAAGAGATAAGTAATGGTAAAGATACAGAGTCCAAGAAGACAAAGGGATTTAGAAAGATAAACTTTGACAGTGAGAAAGCTAAGATATGTACATTTTTAGGGGAAGCAGACACATTGTAATAACCTATAAAGTAGTACCATAAATAGAGTGACATGTAAGAAAATTAATCTTGTGCAGTGTAGTGTTTATTTATTTATTTATTTTGTAAACAAGAAGCATCTTTATTAAGTTATCACTTATGACATTGGCAATCATATGGTTATATAAATGAAAACAAACTATGTTGACATAACCTCAGTTGCAAGCATTTTACATCACAAACCATACTGGCACAATTTTAGTTGCAAACATTATACATCACTTATAATCTACCTAGTTGTTTTCCATCAAACATTACATAGCTTATTCAAATTTATCCTTCTTTTAACCCTCATTCTTCTCCTGTATGTATTGTTCCCGCAATTCCAATTTGTTCCTATGTAATTTGCTAAGATCCCAATTCCAGTTGTTTTTTTCTGTGTTACTATATTCACTACTTCTAGTATAGTTGGTTTATACTTTGATTTCCATTTTTTATTAATTACTTTTTTGGCAGCCACCATAATTAGACTCAGCAAGGCCTTACTGTGTCTAGACAATTCCAGTTCTTTATTATTGCTCAGAAAAATCATTTCCCTAGTAACACCAGTTTGCTCACCCAGTATCTCTGACAGAATAGTCTGCAGGGAATATTTAAAGTCTGCCAACTTATAACACTCCCAGAAAATATGTTCCCAATTACCTACCTCTTTCTTCCCCATCAGACTCCAACATTTGCTGTTTACCTGAGGAAAAATTCTATGGAGTCTTCTTAGGGTATAAAAGTATCTATGTAAATATTTCCAAGCAAATAGCCTACATTTTCTAGATTTTGTTGCATATTTGGGAGACAAACATATATCCCCCATTGTTTCTTTGTGAATTGCTTATCCAGTCTCTTTTCTCAATCCTTTCTAACCTCCTTTGATTGATTCTTATAGTTATCATGCAGAATTTTATATGCTTTACTAATTATTCCTTTTTAACAGCAGCTACTGTTCTACATTCTGTTAAATACTACCAGTACTAATCTTTCATTTAGGACCCCCTCTATTGCTTTCTCTTCGCCTATACTCTGATATCAGTCCTTGATAGGAAAGGCAGTCTCTTACTTGCAGTCCAAATAAATTTTTGGCATCTTTCCATTCTTTTACCTTTCCCTGTCTAGTTATTTGCTCCCAATACTTTGGCTGCCTTACCAGTTTTTCCAATAAATTCCAGCCCCCTCTTGCTTATTGTCAGTATCCCTAATTGCAGTCATCTGTATTTGAAATACCCCGTCTAATCAGGCAATCCCAATCCTCCTCATTCTATTTGAAGAATCAGCTTATCCTGCTTGACTCTTGCCGTCTTCCCCTCCTTGATAAAATCCTTCAGCTCTTTATTAATTGTTGTTTACAACTTTTTCTCTGGTTGACAAAAATATGTCTGACCTTTGTATAAGACTAAAGGGACTAAAAACATGTTAACTGCTTGTACTTTATTATCCATATCCAAATAGCAGAGCTTTCAATTCCTCAGTTTTTGTATTATCTTTTGTTTAGTCTCTTCCCATATATCCTTAGCTGCCACACTGGAATCATTTTTAATCCATACTCCTAAATATTTAATTTTATCATGTTCCCATAAATATGGATTTTGCTGAACCAGTTCCCATGTGGGTACATAATTTACTGTTATTGCTTTTGTTTTCGTTTCATTAATTTTGTATTCTAAAAAGATATGAAACTGCCTCAAAATGCTCCACAACACTGTAATGTCATTTTCTGGTTTTATCAGGTATAAAATAATAACATTAGCAAACAGAGCCAGCTTTTCTTGACTACAATACCAATTATATCCTTGAATTTCTGAGTCTCTTATTTTCTTTCCAAAAGTTCTAAACATAATGCAGTTAAAGGTAAAAGAGGATACCCTTGCCTGGTTCCTGTGCTCAAGCAGAAATTATCGGAGAGCAGCCCACCCACTTTATTTTTCACCTCCAATCCCTCAAATATCCTCATAATCAGCCTTATAATTTTATCAGGGAATGCAAATGCTTCCAGTGCCCTGCTCATATATTCCCAGCTTACTCTGTCAAATGTTTTCTGTTGATCAAAACCCACCACCAACAGTGGCATTTTCTTACATTCTTCTTCCCTTGGCTCAACAATGTTCTGTTAATGTTGTCAAATGCTTGCCCCCCTCCACAAATCCACATTGATCCATAGCTATCAATTTTGGCATCACTTTTTCCATGGTTCAGTATTGAAATGGGCCTGTATGAAGATGGATCTGATGGATCTTTACCCTCTTTAGGTATTACAGCTACTACCACTTTCTTCCAGGATGTTGGTACTTCTCCTCCTCTTAAAATGCTAAACAAAACCTTCCAGATCTGTATCTGTTTTTCCCTCCTAGCTTCCAAACTTCCACAGGAATGTCATCTATTCCTGGGAACTTTCCTGTAGATTGGTTATACATCACCATTTTTATCTTATCTCCTCCTATTCTGTTAGTAATTGAGCCTCATCTACCTCTAACCTTGGCATATTTAATTCGTCCATAAACATTTCCATTTGTACTTTTCATGATTTCCATATTTCTCTGCTTTACACAGCATTTCATAGTCTTCCTGAAATAAATCTAATACTTCCACAGGATCTGTTGTTATCTTCCTTGTTTATAGGCTCCCTAAGCTTGGCAACATCACTTTCTACTTTCTGTTGCTTGAGCTGTGCCAAAAGTTTTTGTGCTGTAGAGTCATTATCAAAAAACACTTGCTTAACAGCAGTCTTTCTAAACTCATGCATACTATCAAGCTAATCCCTTATTTTCTGTTTAGCATTCTGCAATTGCTCCTGTTCTTGTTCTCTGAAATTCCCCCTATTTTGCAATACTTTAACATTTGTCAGTACCTCTAAATAATTCTTTAGTTCTTAACCATATCTCCCTTTATTCTATTTCCACCATATTTTTAAACTCCACTTTAATTTTATCCCACTACCTTGCTATATTTTCAGAAGAAATTTATATCTTCTCTAATAGCTCCTGAATAATTTCCACTACTCATTCCTTAAATTCCTCTCTTTTCAACAGATAGGTGAGAAAGCGTCAATGTCTCATTTTTATTTCATTACCCTGTATTTTTATTTTAGTTATTATTGGCAAATGATCTGAAATACCTATTGGGTGCATATCAAGACCTTCAATTAAATGCACATGTTCCTGTGAAATGTAAATTCTGTCTTGGCCTAGCCCAGGTTTTGTATCTTGGGGAATAATATGTAAATTCACTCTGAACTCCTAGTACTGAATTTACATCTTCCATGCCAAATATTTTCTAGATTTCTTCAAAGATCTACCCTTCTTTATTTTATTTTCCCTTCTTGCCCCCCCCCAGACAAATCTTCACTGTTGTAAATCAAATTGCAGTCCCCACCTATAAGTAATATTCCTTGCTGAAAACTGATTATTTCTCCCAGAATGTTTTAAGCTCCATTATAGCAGTTTTAGGTGGACTATAAATACATTCCAGTGTAATCCTCCTCCCTTGCCAGTAGTCCCTTACTACTACAAATCTACTATTATTATCTTTATCATTTTCTATCACTGTTGGAGCTCCTCCTCCCATTAGGCATTTTCTATATCACCCACACTACTTACCCATCCAGATATAGTGCATCCCTATAATTCCTATTCAGACCCCCACCTAGTACCATCTTAAACTTTGTAACCATGACTATCACACAACTAAGTCTAGCCTGTCTTCTCATAATTCTTTATAACACCACAGGTTATCACTCTAGCAATATCCCTAAACTTAGTAGCACAACACTACATTATGCACTCTCATATACAGACACCACACATTATAATATCTGTCCACAATTGTTCAAGAACTACATAACGGACCAATTCAGAACTAAACACATATGCTCTCATTCCTACTCCAAAAATACACAATACTTTCTCACACTCCTCACCAAACTCCAACATCTGTATCACCATTTTAACACCAGGCTCACCATAAGTGGGGATATCCACCCCAACCCAGGCCCAAATCCATCCTGTCCAACACAAACTGCTCCAACACAAATGTCAGAACATAACACCCCCACTATCTTCATCCCTTGGCAAATCAACAACAGCAGCAAAACCAACCATCTTTTCATGCTAAATATTAATATTAGAAGTATCAAAAATAAAATACCTGAACTGCAGGCCACAATAGCACACTACTCCCCAGACATAGTTGCTTTAACAGAAACCTGGCTAAATAAAAACATAGCTAACTCAGAAGTTCTCCCTATCGGCTGCAGTATTATTAGACAAGACAGACCACTCCGTAAAGGGGGTGGAACTGCCTTACTGTATAAGTCCAACTTAACTGTATGTCAATTACCAAACTCCTACCCCTCCCCCAATAATTGGGACATACTTATCTCACAACTTCAACTTCACCCTAAAAAGGTCATCACCACAATTGTGATCTGTATTCCACCTGGTAATACACTTGCTAGCCTTGAAGACTTCTTATCCTGGTGTTCTTCCACATACTCACAAGAAACCCTTATTCTGGGGGATTTCAACCTAGATTGGTTCACTTGCATATCAGAACCACCAAGTAATCTAATAAATCTTCATGGCTACCAGCAGCTAGTCCAAATCCCAACAAGATGTGATGAAAAATCTAAAAAGGAATCCATCCTTGACTGGGTCCTAACTAACAACCTTACATTGTACCCCCATGCAGGCTGTCTCCCAGACACCTTAAGTGACCACAACATAATATACTTTATACGTAGTAGAACAAGCATATGCAAAACCACTAACTGTATATCCACTAGAAACGCAAAAAACATTCTCTCCTGTGATCCTCAATACTTTACTCTCTAACTGTGACTGGACCGCTTTAAAAACACTCCCACTTGACCAGGCTGTATCATATTTCAGCAAAACATTTCTACAAGACCTAGACACTGTCACTCCATTGCGCAAAATCAAGGTTAGAACCTCTACAAACCCCTGGTTCAGTAAAGAAACCAAACAAATCCTCAAGTCCAGGGACACTGCCTGGCTTTACTATCAAAAAACAAAGAAACACAAAGCCTAACTAAGTACCAAGAACTGCGCAACCATGCAAAAAAATCCTACTACACATTACAAACTAAATACCAACACAACCCCCAAAAATTTTAGAAAAATGTAAACCAGCTACTAAAATCCACCCAAAAGGCTACCCCCAAACCAACCACCCCTGACACTAAAGTTCCCATCGAAACACAATTCAACTCCCACTTTGTAAACTCAATTCTATCCTTAGTATCACAGGACAGTTCCTTCCTCACTAACCCCCCCCCCTCAACACAAATAACACTAATGCAAGCTTTACCCTCAAAACAGTTTCCACCACTTCAATCAAAAGCATACTCTCCAAACTAAAAACCTCATCAACAGCAGCCGACCTACTCCCCAGCTATTTGTTGAAACTCACAGCAGATGTTATTGGTATCCCAATCTCTACTCTCATAAACAGATCAATTGTTGAAAACTATGTGCCCAAACTCTGGAAAATATCCTATGTTACACACATACATAAAGGTGGGACCTCCACTGAACTTAATAACTACAGACCCATTGCTTTACTCTCCCCCCTGGCCAAAATCTTAGAAAAATGCATCCATACCCAGATGCTAAAATATCTCCTAGACAGCAACATCCTGTCACCTACTCAGCATGGTTTCAGACCTGCCCATAGTACCACTACAGCCCTCCTCTGCTTTACAGATACAGTAAACCATCTCAAAAATGAAGGCCTGCAGGTGTCAGCTCTTTTTTTTTGGATATGTCCAAAGCATTTGACACAGTCTCGCACCAAATCCTGCTAAGCAAACTAAACCAGTATCACCTATCAAATTCCACTCTTACCTGGTTCCAAAGCTACTTAACTGATAGGTACCAAGCTGTGAAATGGGAAAATTCTGTCTCTCCTCAGCTGCCCATAACTATAGGAGTTCCATAGGGTTCTATCTTAGGACCACTGCTATTCACAATCTTCACAAATGACCTCCATACCTCCACACAGCATGCATCAATCATTCAGTATGCAGATGACACTACCTTAATCTATGCTGCACAAAATATTCCCACCCTCCTGCAAACAACTCAACTAGCATTCTCTGATGTTGAAAACTACCTAACCAAAGCCCAACTTATCCTCAATCCAAAGAAAACTCAGCTTATGATTATAATCAGTTCTAACAAAAACACTGATAACAGTCAATTCACTATCTACTCCACAAATGCTACTCACTCCAGTGGCACAAGCTAAGCTATTGGGAATAACCATAGACTCCCACCTAAAATTTGATAGTCATCTCAACTTAACTATTAAAAAAGTACATGCCAAACTGGGATCGCTCTACAGTATCAAACCATTTCTTACCAACAACACAAGATCAGCCACTGCTCGCTCCCAACTTCTATCCACCCTACTCTGTGCATTTCCCATTTTGACTAATCTCTACAAAACTGAACTAAGCAAAATGGAAGCCTGCTATAACAAAATTGCTCGCTTTTCTGCAAATTCCTCATATAGAACTCATCACTGTAATGCTTTGTGACAGCTCCACTGGCTTGAACTGCCCAACCTCCTAACCTACAATCAGCTCTGCCTCTGTCATTCTATCTGTTACCTCCCCAATAAGTGTCCTGCCCTCAAAAACCTAGTACAGCATCACTCAGCCAAAAGGCCTCTTAGATCATCAAGCAAGCTACTACTAGAAGTCACCAACAGCTACAATAGATTTGGAGATGCTCTATATAGTAGGTCAGTGGCTATAAAATGGAACTCTGCCCCCACTAGCATTCAAAACACATCATCCAATGCCTCCTTTAAAGACCTCATCAGGCAGCATCTCAAGCAAAGTTGGCAGTGCCATGATTGCACCCCAGGCTAGTGAAAGCAGATAAGGTACACATCCTAAACCTAGAGTACTTGATTAAGATTTTAAACTATTCTCACAAACACTGGTTAATCTACAATGTATGTACTGTACCTGTGTACTATATATGTATTCTACCTATTTTCCAAATTTCAGCTGTACACCACAAATCTATTAAGTAGATTTATTTTTAAATATTTTTTTGTTTTTTCTCTCCACTGTAACTGTTGATGTGCTGCATACCACTGTAAAATCATGTCTGTTATAATTTGTGTGTATACTGATCATGTCTAATTGTATCTGTAATTTTTCTATGTGGAGCTTTTCTCCCCGGGTCTCTGCTGAAAAAGAGCATTTTCAGCTCAGTCAGACACCCCTGGTTAACAAATGTAAAATAAATAAAATAAATATAAGTACTCCTGTTTTCCTTTGTCTCAGGTATTCTACTGAATAACCATCCT
Source organism: Protopterus annectens (assembly GCF_019279795.1). Taxonomy (NCBI): domain Eukaryota; kingdom Metazoa; phylum Chordata; order Ceratodontiformes; family Protopteridae; genus Protopterus; species Protopterus annectens. The sequence goes on from NC_056726.1 coordinate 181,686,077, forward strand.
GAAAACCTTTCTTTATCAAATTCACATGTTTGGTTCTTTCCAAGTGTGTCTCCTGTAGCATATCTATTTCCACTCAGCATTTTAATACAGTTCACTACTCTTTGCTTTTGTAGTTATCTGTGAGATCATTGACATTTAAAGACATTACAGAAAGCATCATTGTATTAAAAAGTTATTATTCCTATATTTTATGTATAACAGCTTTTTTGTTAAATGTCTAGTTCCAGGTTTTGTGTTACATGCAGACACTGTTTGGCAGGTTGATCTTTCATACATTTGTTTTTTGTCATATCCATTTATGCGTATGTCCCATCTTACAAATGTTTTTGTTTTATTGAAAGCCTTCAAACAAAAAAAAAGCACAGCCCAATAACCTCTAAAAGCTATTAACTTAATAATACCACACAAAACTATGTACATATTCAAATATTGTAGTTTTACCCTCCTAATAGGAACAAATGTTCCAAACTGACAGCAACACTCACAGACTTGAGTTAACCTAAAAGAAAGTTATCCATGCTAAGACACATGGTGCAGCCTGTGCTTCTACTAAGTGCTGTCTAGTTTTGTCTTATCTTAGTAGCTCTCCCAGCTGAGTAAACACTTGAATGGTTTCAGAGAACATTATCTCCTAGACATTTCTCTTTATCAGATTGTCTCCTGGAGACATGAGGATCGGATATAAAATTGGAACTAAGCATACATTATTTGCAAGAAAAAAAAACATATAATATTCAAAATTCTTTTTCATTTACTTGCTTTCTCTTAAAACCTGTTACTAAATCAAGCTAGGGGCCTTAATCCATTTATTCCCCCATGCAAGAATAAAAAAGGCACAGCACACTATTTTCTCTGTTGCCATGCTCTTTTAACCAGCCTGTTTTTTACATTGCAGTGCCTACATTTCTTACAACTGAACAGAGACAAAGAGAGAAGGGAGAAAGAAAAAAATGAAAAAAAAACAGGTTCACCTGTTTACATTAGTATCTCAATTACACTTAAAATTAACTGAGAAAACTTTACTTTATAACATGCAAAGAACATCATGCATCATAAAAATAGTGACATTAAGAAAAAAAATAGTTACAGTTAACTTTCTCTCTCCTCTTTAACTCTCCTAAGCATTTTTCTGAATATTAATGACATGAAGGAGGGCATATGCTTTAGTCTCCCCCTCCCCCCAAGTTTAACAAAGTCCAAAAAAGTCTAATATTTCCAGATTATCTTCTTCGATCATGTTTCACAAATATAATTATGCTTTATAATCCCCCATTTTTCAAATTTCAAGTTATTTTATTCCTGTTCATCTCCCTCTCCCAAATCCTGTCTCTGCCTCATTACCAGTGTACTCTCAGTTATTCTTTTCAACTCTTGTGCTTTTTTCCTCCTCTCAAGCATTTTCCATTGAAACATTGGAAAATGTTTGCCTGGCACAGTCTCTCTCTGGTCTTTATTACTAGAAGAACAAGAAGCAGAATCTCCTCCCTTTTCACAGCTCACTTTTTGTTGGACAACATTTTTGTATTTCCTCCTCAGCATGTACTTCATCAAGAAATTATTTTGTCCCTCCAGGGAAGAATTATTAGCCAGTTGCTGAAATTTTCCCAGAAGTATAAATCCACTGGCTTTCTCTGCTAAGTTCCAGTTTTCACATTGGGAGAGCTAGAATTAAGCTGTTACTCAATATGCAGCCATCCTGGAAGTCTAACATGTAGTTTAGTGTTTAAGTGATAAGTAATAGTATATGGTTATAGATAGTTTAAATGGGAGGTGGAGTTTTATCAGTGATTGCTGTATATACTAGTGATCTTACAGTAAGAGAGTGCTCTTTCTTAGTTGTAATGTATCCAGCCTTTAGACTGTAACATGATAATTGTGTTTATTTTTATTTTACAGTTTGTTTACCAGGATAGCCCATTGGGCCGAGAAGAGCCAGTTTTCAATGGAGTCCCAGGGAGAAAAGCTCCATAAGAGATTATACAAATTTAGACAAATCATTAAAAATCTGTAATACAGCTTACAGATGAAAACAACATTTCACTAAATATGATAAGAAATATTGGAAAGAAGCAAGTTAGTTAATATGATGCAGTGATATTTGACAGGTGAGGATGTAAATGTGTGTTGAACATATAAAATAATGCCCTTGTTTTATAAAGGTAGATATCTAGATGAATGATCTTAGTTTAAGCTCTTGACTTTGTTAAACTATTGATATTTTAAGCAGAATGCTTAAAAAAACAGAAATTATGAAAAATGTGAAACATTGTAGTTCTTTCTTGCATTTGCAAATTAATTAGCTGGGCTGTTTCCATAAGCTATTCATTTTGGTTGAGGACAAATATCCTCCATATATACAGGTTAGGCATATTTTCCTTAACTCAGGCATATTTTTATTAACTGGAGGAGATGTGCATGACAGTTAATAAAGAGTTGAAGAAATATATGTGGGAGGGGAAGACATGAATTAAAGTGGCAATAGAATGACTCCTTTTAGAGAACAAGGTAGTTTAGGGTTACCTGATTTGAAGAGGAATTTTAAAGCTACACATTTATGGCTCATATGCACATCTTAAGCAGAAAGTTGTAATCAAAGTACAAAATAATGATGAAGCAGGAGAAATGTTGAAGAGCTAAAGACAGAATAAGATTTTGGATGCAAGTCCTTAAGAAGAATAAAAGCCATAAACAATATTGTATTCATAAATTAGCAAACATTATTCTAAGAACTAATGTGAATGGAGAAAGGAGAAAAGAGAAATTTATTAGTAGGGATGTCTACAGGTAGGAGCATAGAAAAGAGGCAAGAAGGGTCTGGAATTTGCTTTAGAAAATTATCAAAGGAACCAAGGTAAAAGGCAAATAATTCAGAAGTGAAAGATAATAGTGGGATGAGGCTGCACAAACAATATGAATGCAAGTTTAAATTTGCCTTCCCTATCAGAGATTGACATCAGAGTGTAGGCAAAGAGGATAGGATAAGGGATTACTGTTTGAAAGACCAGCTGCGTTAGTGCTTTTTTCAGTCTAGAACAGAAGATGGTGCTAAAAAGGGATAATTAGTAGGGTATGTAAATATTGCATAACTATAAAAATCAGAGGAAGTTAGAAAGGAATGGGAAAATATAACAGAAATTTAATTTACAAAAGAACATTAGGGAGAAATCTGTAGGGCTGCCTAGTGTGCAACAAAGTCCTGAAGGTTTAGGATTTTGCATGGAAGTGATTGCATAGGTATTGTTATACCCTAAGTAGACCAGATAGCTTTTCCTGAAGTAGATAGCAAATTCTGAAGTTGTAATGAGGAAGAGAGGTAATTGAGATAATGTTTCTAGGGAACATAATGAGTGGGCAAATTTTAATAATTCCTTACAGAGTACTTTGACAGAAATGTTGAGGAATAAATGGTTGTAACTAAGAAAATGATTATTTTAAGCTGAGATGTTGACAATTACTAGAGAATGGAAATCAAAATCTAAACCAAACATATCAGAAATGTTGAATATTACAAAATAAATAAAATAACTGGAAATGGGATCTCTTGAAAATGGAATGAGTAAATTTCATAGAAGTAAATTTAATTTGTGGGAACAATACATGCTGAATAATGTTCAGGAGGAGAAGTGAGGTTTAAGGGGAAGGTAAGAACAGAGACTTATGCAATGCTCTGCAAATGAAAATTATTAAAAGGAAACCATGTATACTGCATGTCAATAATAATGAAAATTAGTACTATTATTGGTTTTCTTTTTATTAATATTTGTAAACCCACAGTGCAATTTAAAATGTAATGATTTAATGGCAACGTTAAAAAAGAGAAGCTGCATGCATGTACAACCAGTTAATCATAAGAAGTCTCTACAATCTGCTTTGAATAAAATATTTGGGGTACAATTTAAATTTTAAAATGATATTGGCAAACAGCTCAGGTTTGCATGGCAAAAATACTGTTTTGTTTTAAAGGGAAATTAGCAAACAGTTCATTGAAAATAAAACATAAGGTAAAGAATTAAGTCTGAAATTGTGAGAAGTGAGTAATTACATATGAAACTGCTCCCATCAGCATTAGTGATTTAGTGGTATAACTGTATCACATTTAGTTTATTTTTTAAGGTTAACCAGGTACCTTTTATTATTGCTAAAAGTTAACGTTTACTGAAAGTGTAAAAGTCGTTTTTCACACCAAGAGGAAATAGAGGTAATATATCTGTGTAAATGCATACACAAGCCCTAACATCCACATTAGCGTGGTTAACTTTAAATTATACAATGACACCCCATTAATATTCCAAAATGTGCATGCTGATTGGTCAGTGTGCCCGTTGTTAATCCAATTTATACTAATGGAAAAGGTCCGGTCGCCTGGACTTTTTCCATTAGTACAAGTCTTGATTTTTTTTGTGGTTTTGGTAGCAACGGAGAACGTAAGAGCTCCATTGCTGTAATCTCACTATGTTAAACGAGTTTAACATAGCGAGATATCTTAAAAAAAAAAAAAGTAACGGAGATCTTCCTTTCTCCGTTGCTTTTTTTTAAGATATCTTGCTATGTTAAACTTGTTTAAACTTGTTTAACATAGCGAGACAGCTTTAAAAAAGGGAACAGAGATCTTCCTTTCTCTGTTGCTTTTTTTAAAGCTATCTCGCTATGTTAAACTCTTTTAACATAGCGAGACACTTTTAAAAAAGCAACGGAGATCTTCCTTTCTGATTTGCTTCCAAACACAGCTCTGATGTACTGCGTAAGCATACGCATGCGCAGTACATCAGAACTGCCACAGAATACCGGACAGCTGCAGAAGGGCAGCACGGAGGCATTATACAATGCCATTATTTAAGAAAAGTAAGTATTTTTTTTTAAATAATGTCATTGTATAATAGCAATAATCTACTTCTGGATGTGGGTAATGCTGGATTTACCCATGGTTGTCTTTGTTTGGCCACTCGGGCTTCGCCCTCGTGACCAAACCACACCAACCATGGGTAAATCCAGCATTACGCACACCCAGGCGTGGGTTATTGCTTAAATATGTTATACCTGGGTCCTGTGCCTTCACATTCTATCTCGTTGGAATAGCTGGCTCTACCTACTCAGGATACCCTTCAGTCTTTGAAGTCCCCTCCAGAACATTCCCCCATTGAGGGGCCTTAAACTTGACTAAGCGCTAAATCCTTGCTGGTTTGGTGGGGCATCCTGGATGACACGATGTGGAGCAGCTTTTTTATTTCCGTAGCTGCTCCTTCTCTTTCAGAGGGGGGGGGGCACTGGGAAGTTTCCTTTTTGATGTTGGTGGACAAAAAATGTGAATGTAATAGCTTCTGGTATTAGCTAGCTGTCCACACCCAGGTGTCTGTGGTGGTGGATGATGCTGTAAGAGGAGACATATTAACCCACTCCAGGAGTCACTCACAGAAGACACTGATTTCAGTGAAGGGGAGGGGTCCCCCAGATCACCACATTAGGATGTTTCATTCAGGGAGATCCTCAAACTTTTGAGACAGAAAAAAACATTGGTCTTCCAAAGCCCCTTTGCAGGAGGAATCAGTGTTTTCTGAGGCTTTTGGAACTGACTCAGCTACTTCCTGGGTGGTCCCTCCAGCCATTGAGATAGTGGATCTTATTTCTCAGAAGGTGTGGAAGGAGCCAGATGTTACAGAACCAATACCCAAGAAACCTGATAAGTACCTTATAGCTCCTAAGAATCACTCCCACTGGAGTAAGAGTCCTACGGTGGATGCCATCATAATAATGGCAGCTACTAGGAAAGAGCTTGCTGAGGAGAGGTCATCTGTAAATCCTCCTAACGGAGATTATAGAGCTTTGAATAGATTTGGCAAGGGAATTTATACTTCAGTTACCTTTTCCCTGAGGTTGCTGAACTACTTGACACACATGACAAGGTTTCAGAAAGATTTGACAAAGGAACTCTCCAAATATGTCTCAGACTCCATGTCTGTGAAGGACAGGAAATCACTGGACTCGCAACTGGCCACCCTGCAGTCCCTGTTGAATGCCTCCATACATCTGATCTCCAATGCTGTGGAAGGTTTTTCGAGAGTTGTGGGTTCCAGCATAACTGTAAGAAGACATGCCTGGATGTGTTTGTGTGATTTTGCAGAGCCTTTTAAGATGTCCTTTATAAATGCCTCCTTTGATGGTTCAACTCTGTTTGGACCCAAGGTCAGAGGCTTTCCAGAAATGAACAGGGTGGGAAAACCATATCTGCCATAGGCTTATGGTTTTCTACACCCCCAGGGGACCTTGTCTGGAAACCAGAAGGGGATAAAAAACTGTAGTTCAGAAAATCCCAGATGCTTCTGGAGATGGACCCCCCCCCCCCAAGGTAGTAGTGGAAATGCTAAAGTGGTTGTCCCCCACCCGGCAGAGGAGGCCCATAAAATCAGGGCTTCAGGGGACCAGTCTCTGAGAGGCCTTATCAGTGCTCCTCTGTGGTTGCCTGACTGCTGCACTCTGGAGTTAGTTGATGGCACTTATCTCTGCACTCAGAAGCCTGGACATCCATCACCACAGATACCTGGGTGCAGACAGCTACCTAATACCAGAAGCTACTACATTCACCTTTTTTGTCCACCAACATCAAAAAGGAAACTTCCCAATGCCACCCCCCCCAAAGAGAAGCAGCAGCTATGGAAATAAAAAAGCTGCTCCACATCGAGTCATCCAGGATGTCCCACCAAACCAGCAAAGATTTAGCACTTAGTCAAGATTCTTTTTGGTACCAAAAAAGAGTGGGCACCTCAGGCCAGTTCTTGACCTAAGTCATCTAAACCAGTATGTCAAACACAGGAAGTATGTTTTATTTTATTTTATTTTACATTTGTTTATTGGGAAAGTCCGACTGGCCACAAATTGTCCTTTTATAGCAGAAGCCCGGGGAGAAAATATCCACATTAATACACAGAGAGGAAAAACACTAATTGTACACATATACATCTAGACATGTACAAAAGAGGGATGACTTATTTGGTTAGTTACAGTGGTATAAACAAATAGTACATATCTTTTTTTTTTCCACATTTTTACAGAAGTAATTGATTTCCTTTACATTGAATTTCAGGTGTTTAAAGACAAAAAAGGCAGAGTCTAAGTTCTGAGATCATAAGCATGCAGTAGTGATATATTAGTTTTCATTGGGAGGTGTGCTAAATAAAGGATGTTTTTCTTAACTATGGTTAATGCAAGAGCATATCTAAGTTTCGGTTAGATGTGTGTTAAGGGTCTCTTTGAATTTTGTAGTGCTGGTAATAGTTTTTATGTTTGGGGGAGAGAATTCCAAAGTTTTGCTATGCTGCTGGCGTAGAGATTCTCCAGCTGAGTTGTTGATACCTTTAATAATGATTTCATCTGATGTTGTTAATCTTCATTCATTCCTTACTGATGGGTGTTGGTTCCGTCCTTGGAACGGAATCAGCTGTTATAACAAGCTTGTGCCAGCCAAAACAACTCTCAAACTAAGCTTTTACTCATAGTGCCCCTCTCTGTTTTAACTCAGATCTTGTTTGCTGCATACTGAATAAAGATATATCAGGTCAGCTGTCAGCTAAGTCATTTAAAAATGTTCGTATTTTGTCTCTTGTCACACCTTCCTTTCTGTTATTTGCATATACCTAGTTAGTCTATTGTTAGTCGCATACTTTTTGCTTATCTGTGTGAGTGTCTCTGTCTCTCTGTCTTTCCTCCTTTTTACCAAGTTTGGTACTCTTTCTAGCATTGCTGGTACAGGCCTTCTCTTACCTCTGAGGTAATTCCCAATATCATTGTTGGTATTACCTTTTTCTCCTTTCTCCCTCTACTGTATATAAAAAAAAAAAAAAAAAACTCCTTTCTTCTTCTTTGTTGTTGAGAGTGTGTGTTTCTGCATTTTGGTTGTTTTATCTTTTGTGGCTAAATTGTATTTTTTGTGCTAATATGTCTGAGAAAAAAAAGAGTACAACCGGTTTTAAGCACTGTGATCAATGCAATAGCAAAATGCCTAATGTGGCCAGCCATACATCCTGTGTCTACTGTGTCGGGGTACCACACCTATCTGTAAAACCCCCTTATGACATGTTTAAAGCATCTAGCTCCCACACATTGGCAGAACACAAGAATAAACTTATGCTTAAAGGTCTCCTTAAATTTCCGTTAACGGAGGCTATCTCTAAGGTGGAGAGCTCATCCCCTCCAAAGAAAGAACATAAAAAGAGGATTAATCCCCTCTTCTCCTCACACTGGTGAATCCAAATCAATGGAGCCAAAAGCAAAAATTGGCACCGACATCCTTGGCACTGGGGCCTTAAACCCCCTCCATAGTGCCATCTTCGGTTCTGGCACCTCAACAGCCGACTGCAGTGCCACCCTCGGCACCTATTCCTCAGACTCGGACTATGACACCAATTGTGACAACATTACCAACTTCCCTTTCGGCACCAAAAATAGTCATTCCTGCACCAGTAACTTCCACCTACCTGTACATCATGCTGGCATTTCGACCTCAGTGCCAAAAAGTGAAATATCCCTCGGACCCGATATTCCCCTTCTGTGGATCCATATTTTGGCCAACAATGCAGCCCCTTTCTAGAGCATCCTGACTCCACATCGGGAATATCCACACGCTTTTCCAGGAGGCTTTCGGAACTGGATGTAGTGAGGCTTGTGGATCAGCTCCTGTCAGCCAGAAGTTTTCCAACACCCTCCAAATCCTCCCTCCCACCCGGAGCTGAGGATTTTTTTCCACAGTCTCCTACATATTTTCTTCCTTCGACCTCCCTGGAGGTATCGGAGCCTTCGACACAGATGCCAACCCTGGTTCCAGTTTCTTCGGCTTCATTGGTAGACCTTACCATGGCTCCGGAGTCCACACTTTGGCCTTCGACTCACCCAGAGTCGAGCCATCCTCGGGACAATACTGGTCTGTTAGCACTGTAATCCCTAGTGTGGCACCTGTTTTTTCCTCGGCACTGTCTACTATGGTTCTGGTTGCTTTGGCGGAACCAGGTCCTCTCGTGGCTCCTTCTCTGGGAGTGGGTTCATCATAGTGGGGTGTGACCCCCGGTCCTGAGGTTGTCTTTCTCGGTTTCGGACTCCTATCCCTGTTTGGGCAGACCTGGTTTCCAGGTGATGGAGAGGGCACTTGCCTCTGGAGGCTCCCAGCTGGTCCGTTCGGTGCCGGAGATCCAAATATACCTTTCCTCTGAGCCACAGTTGACACAGCCCACTACTCAAGGACACCAGGCACGGGAATCTCAAGACATCCTTCCACAAGGTACCCACTCTGCAGAGTTCTTCTCAGATGTCCCCAGCGAGGAGGTACCTTGCAAGAGATTGTGCAAGAGGAAGCACTTGGATCCCCCTGAAGAATCCCTCACCAAAGATACAGACTACGGTGAAGGGGAAGGGTCCCCATGGTCACCCCCCTGAGGATGTCTCCTTTGGAGACATACTGGAGATCCTGAAGCAGCAGGGGGACTGGAAGTTCACCACTCCTTCCTCAGAGGAGTCTGTATTCTTGCAGGCTTTCTGTGCCCAGCCCTCTATTTCCTGGGTGACCCCATCTGCAGATGACCTGGTTCAGCTCATAGTACAGCACGCCTGGAAGAATCCTGATACCGTTGAACCTATCCCCCGAAGACCAGGCAAAATTCTTTCTCCTCCAGAGGACAGTCCACACTGGTCCATGGGCCTACCAGTAGATGATATGGTTGTGGTGGCAGTCAGTAAGAAAGAGCTCGCCGGGGAGAGCTCTACTGTCCATCCCCCTAACAGGGAGTTTTGAGTGATAGACAGACTAGAGAAGCAGGTGTACTGTTCAGCAACCTTTGCCATTCGGTCCCTGAACTATCTGGCACACTTTAACTGGCTTCAGAGAGATCTAATCCCAGAACTCTCAGAAACCCTTGCAGTAGCACTTTCTGATGGGATATGTGACAAAGTTGCCTCACAGCTTGCCACCCTGGAATCTATCTCTAAGTCCTTCATGCAGTTGATTTCTCATTCTACTGAAGGGGCGGCTAGAGCAGCAGGTGCAGGCGTTGTCACGAGACGTCACGCATGGATGCACTTATGTGATTTTGCAGACTCCTTTAAGTCTTTCTTCCTGAATGCCCCCATAGAGGCCTCTTCTCTTTTTGGCCCAAAGGTAAAAGACACTTTAGCCAGGTGTGAAAAGGATGGTAAGACCTTGTCTGCTGTAGGAGTACATTTTTCCACCCCCCCCCCCCAACAGCCCTATTCTAGGAATCAGAGGAGTGGAAAGTTGTGGTACAAGAAATCCCAGGGTCCTTTCCACAACACACTTGGTGGGTTTTCCCTCAGAATGTCATATGACAGGCATTTATGTACAGTATTCAATTCTGCACTGAATACAACCATAGATAGCAGTGTTATATGCTACTACATTTGAACAGTATAATGTAGCTCAGCTTTTAGCATGCTAGCAGACAGTAGTAAGGGAGCTGCATTGAGCAAATTATCTGAACAACTTGTTACTGCTTAAAAAATTATTCCTGTTTTGCAATCATATTTCTACATTACAGCATTGATAGGAGTCCAGTTTCCAAATAAGAAGAATAAAAACATTAGTAATAGATCCTGATTTTCACACTTTAAACCCCAAACAATATAAGATTAATAAAAATAAATAAATAATTGCTCCTAATTTGCACTCTTTAAACCTCAAATAACACCAGGAGAGAGAAAAAATAGCAACCGAGACACTTAACATGGGATGCACACTACGGTCAGAACACTGAGGATTGCTGTGTCCCTGCTGTCAGTGTTTGAAAATGGCATTCAAGGTCTCAGGGGGAATAAGTAACCTTTGTTCATTATCTCCAAAGGGGGTTGTGCTAAAACTTTAACCACGATACCAATAGGATATCCAGAGTCAGTGCCCGTATCCTGTAAGTTTAAAGTTTCCTTATTTAGTTTCTTTATTAGGTTCTAGATGTTCATGGTTCTTCCCCAGCCTTGCTGAGCAAAGACAACTGGACGTGCTGGATGGATCTTCAGAATGCATACTACCACATCAAAATGGACAGGTGTTCCAGGAAGTGTCTTTGGTTCCAGCTGGGAGCCAGTCCCTATCAGTTCAGAGCCCTGACCTTTGGTATCACCATGCTCCCCAGGTGTTCAACTAATGCATTGCAGTGGTTGCAGCTCATATCAGAATGCAAGGGCTCCTGGTGCTCCCATACATAGACAACTGACTTCTCACTGCTCCTACCAGGCCTTTGCTAATCTGTGCCAGAAATTATCTGCTCCAACTTTGCTCCAATTTGAGAATCACAAAGTACCAGGACAAGTCAGTTTTCTCCAGTGCAGACGTTAGAGTTCATAGGGGCCTACTTGGATACAGCCACTCAGATAGCGTGATTACCAGCAACCAAATTATCCACTCTGTCCAGTCATACCCTACAGCTGCTTTTACTCCAAATGCCACCTTCCAGGATGATTCTGCAACTATTGGGATCAATGGCATCTTTCATTGCCGTAATCCTCATGGCAAGATATTACATGAGGGTTCTTTAGTGGACACCAGCAGTTCATTGGTCCATAATACATCAATCCATGAGTTTTCAGATTTGTTTGACCAATGTTTGCACGACTCACATAGGGTGGTGGATTCAGTCTCCAGTGGTGTCTCTGGGATGCCTATTTCTTTTCCCCGTCCCAAAGTCACAGTGAACACCGATGCTTGCCAACTGGGGGTGGGACGTTACTTGGGAGGAATGGTCCAAAGCATGTGGTCCCAGCGGAGGCCATTCTTCACATCAGTGTCTTAGAGATGAGGACAGTCCTCCTAGCATTGTTGGTCTTTCAGGATGTCCTCCCTCTAGGGATGATTTACATCCAGAAAGACAACATGTCAGTAGTCTGGTACATCAACAAACAAGGGAGAACATGCTACTACCCTTTGTGTCGAGAAACAATGTGAGTATGGCAATAGGCATTTTCTTCTGATCATTTTCTGATATCGATGCACATATCGGGGAAGTCATACAGTGCACCAGCAGACAGGTTGAGCAGATCTATTGTGATACCTCATGAGTGGTCACTCAATTCATCAGTAGCAAATCATATATTCCTTCAATGGAGTCAATCAAACTGCAATCTCTTTGCTTCTCCCATTAACACTAAATGAAGCAGATTCTTTGCTCTGATCCCCCAGTGGGGGGGGGGGTCACTGAGGGATGCTCTGAGATACAGTATGCCCTCCGGACTCCTCTATTCCTTCCCTCCTGTTCCACTAATTCTAAATTTCCTGCAGAAAGCATTGCAAAGAAAGATCCTCATTACCCACCTCTCTGGCCTCGTCAGGTGTGGTTTCCCTTTCTTTGGCATCATTTGGTACACCTGCCTTGTGTGCTGAATCCCAATCCAGACCTTCGGTCTCATCCTTCCAGAATGTCTCAACCGGACATTCAAGACCTCAAGTTAGCCATGTTGTTTTTCTACTTCCCAAGATGGATATTCGGTACAGGCTCTCTTCCCAAGTGATTTGTATTCTCACTTCAACCCAGGGACCGTCTACCAAATAAATTAAGAAGAATAAGTGGAAATGGTTTTCTATTTGGATCTTATAGAGAAATTTTGATCCTTTTTCAGCTGGTGGTATTGGATTTCCTAGTTTCCATTTTTCATAAAGGGGCTAGTTATTCTAGTATTAAATTCTGATTACCTGCCATTTCAAATGTTCGTGTTGAACAGAACCAAGCTACCTTGACTTCCCTCAAATTATGTAAAGCTTTTCTGAGGGGTACCCCCTGTTAAAGATCCTGCTCCCTCATTGGATGTGACCATTTCACTCTAAGCCTTAACTCAGCCATCCTTTGAACCCACTACTGGGGTGGACATTAAACTTCTAACATCCAAGACACTGTTTCTAATTGTTATTATTTTAGTTTGAAGAGTGTCAGAACTCCAAGCTCTGTCCTGCAAACCTCCATGCATTGTCTTTCGTAGAGGGTTAGTGTATCACTGCACTCTTTACTTTCTACCTAAAATGGCTACAGAGATCCCTCTCTTAATCAAAACATCAGTTTGCCAGTCTTCTTTCCAAAATTCTCAAATAAAGGAGAGTATATGCTCCATTTGTTGGACATTCATAGACAGTTGTGTTTCTGCCTTCACCAAATCAAAAATCCTTCAGGAAAACAAATCAGACTTTTGTCTCATTTTCTAAAATTAAAATGGGTAAAGGTGTTTCAAAGGTGTCTCTAGCTAAATGGTTGGGTGACTGCATTTGTCTTGTATATAAAGATAATGTTTTTTCATTACCTAAGCCACCAAAGGCTCATTCAACTAGACCTGTCTCTATTTCCACAGCCTTCTTTTCTAGGGCCTTAACTGATGATATTTATGCTGCTGCCAAAGTCAAATGTTCATACCATCATTACTCATTATAAATTGGACTTGTTCTCCAGGAATAGGGCAAAATTTGGTTCTACCATCTTCCGGAATATCCTTCCTTGAGACCACCCTAGGGGCTAAGTAGCTTGTGACTCTGTCCCATATTTTGAGGAATGGTTGGAAAAGACAACATCAGATATGAAAGTTATATACTTAGTTTAACAATAGAGCTGCATTGTTTGTCTCTAGCATTACTCAACTTCCCTCCCTCCTTCCCTCTTGTATTTAATAGAAGTCTTTATATTATGGGGTCCTGGTATAATACTATGATCTGCCCCCTGAGCCATGTCTTGTCCTGTTTTAGCCCCAGAGCAGATTGGCTTCTGTTCGCAAATTTTATGAGCTTCATATGTATTATCATTATTATAATTATTACATTACAAGGTGACAGGCAAACACAATCTGAGGTAATGTTGCTGCTAGGAGGGGATTACGGGTAAGGGGAGGAGCCCAACCTGTGTATCCTATCTGTCCCTGGAGGAGTGGTTTCAGCCCAGAAATTAGTAGTTTATTGGCCACTTTGGGCTAATTTCTATCTCTTTAATTTCCCTGCTACAAAACCTGCATTAGAGTGGTTTTGCATGCCAGGCAGCGCCAGTTAGCTAGGGTATAACTATTCCCGGCTCCACAAAGTCTACTCTTCAATTTTTCCCTTGGAACTAGACAAACTTTCAACTTAAGCACTCAAACCATTCACTTCTCTTCCCGGCACTTGTTCAAAACTCATAGCAAGCACTAATAAACCTTAGCACTAGACCCCCCTATACTGTAGAAAAGGACAAGGGTCTCTATTCGACCTTACCAGCCAATCAGTAAAACAGTTCACTGTACCTATCCAGGCATGTCCAAAGGGCAGTTTCAGGTGTACTCTCTTGTCCAACTGGTCCAGTTGCCTCATGTACACAGACAACCCTCTCCTCCTTCCACCAAACACTAATACATGCGAGAGATGCAATTATACAGCCAAACTGGAGGCTAAGCTCTCTCAACCCAAGACTGGACCAGACAGTCAAGAGGATAAGGGAATTACTTGCATCACACCACCAGACTCACATAGACCTATGAAACCAGCACAGGTAAAAAAACACACATAAATACATGAAAACATACTCGGAGGCTCTAAATAAAAATCTGCAGAAGCAACAGAGACCTCTGAAGCAGACATCCAAGCAACCTCCAACCCCCCCAACACAAACCATGAAACACATACTTCACAAAACCAGTGTGCCATGCAATCACAGCCCTTAAGGCAAAATAACATACCCAAAACACTAGTAATAGGTGACTCTATAGTCAGGCACACCGACGTCCCACTCACTAGGATGAACAAGGAGAAGGTTACTGTTAGCTGCCTGTCGGGTGCCAGGATCCGCCACATAACACAAGCACTCAGGTCACTCCAGAACAAGTACAAATATGACTCTATCATTGTCCATGTTGTTGTGAATGACCTGAGCCATACCTCCATGGGCTACATGAAAAGAGACATGGAGGAGCTCTCTGATCACGTAGCCCAGGCTGGTATGACCCTGACCCCGAGTAGCATCCTGCCCTCACCAAGAATGTTACCACGATACAGAGAAAAAATTATCAATTTCAACAATTGGCTAAGCTTCTGGTGTCATTCAAAGGTGATCCATTGTCTTTCAGCCTGGGATGACATGCTCGACAAGCCACGCTGCTTCGCTAGAGACGGCTTGCACCTGGCTTTCGAATACTGGCCAAGGCACTTGCCACCCCTATAATGTCTTTTTTAAGCAAGGCTCAAAAGACAAACCCACCACCGTAAGTAGCACAAGTAACAAAAAACTGAGGGTAATGCTACTCAATGCCAGAAGTCTAAACCTCAAAATGCACGCACTCGAGGCACTCCTCAGTATGGGGGAAATCGATATATGTGCAGTAACAGAAACCTGTTTTACAGCTCCAGAGAGCACCCCAGCACTACCTGGCTACAACTCATACCATACATTTTGGCCACAAAACCCGGACCAAAATACAAAAGGTGGGGGAGTATCCATATTCATCAAGGATACCCACACCTCCAGGTTAGTGGCACAGCACAATGCTTCAGCGATCATACACGTGCAACTAACAATGGGCAAAACTGCTATTCAAATTATAGTTTGCTACAGATCACCCACCATGTCCTAGGACCCCCACTCCACATTACTGGAAAGACTGGGAAACATAAAGATCCTGCCAAACACCCTAATATTGGATGATTTCAATTATCCAAACATTAACTGGGAGAACTACTCAAGTATAAACTCCCTTGCCCAACATTTCCTAGAATTTATAAACTCAAACTCCCTGGATCAACTTATCAACACCCCCACCAGAGGTGACAGCATATTGGACCTGGTCATCACCAACATGGGTGACCAGTGTTCCACACCGGAGGTCAACCCCTCGCTGGTTAGATCGGACTATAAACTAAGTACTCTGGAAATCCACATTCCACCGCCACCCCCGGTCAAAGAAACCACCGTGAAAAACTTTTCAAAAGCAAACTCACGTTACTTAAGACCGAGGTGGGAAGTTTCAAAGCCCCCATGCTAAAGGATAACGCTGTCCAAGCTGCAAAATCCTTTACTAATGCACTCTACAGGCACCTACAAGAATGCATGGATTGTGCTATCCCAAACAAAACCAAGACTCACTCCTCCAAGAAAAGGAAACCAGTCTGGTGGACTCCTGCCATAAACAAGCTATACAATAGGAGGAGGAAACTAGTACAGAAAAGAGTAAAATCCCAAGAAGGGAAGGCATCCCTGATCAGTATCAGCAAAAAACTACGTTCCCTCATAAAATCATCCAAGGCTAGCTTCAAAAGAAAAATTGCCATGGACTCCAAAGATAACCACAAGGCATTCTTTAGCTATGTCAAGAATCTAAGTGGCAATTCTCAGATCTGCTCGCAGTTAGTGCAGAATAGCACAAAGTACCCTGAACCAGCCGATATAGCCAACATCCTGGCAGACAGGTTCAGTGCAAACTTCACCCCCCCCCCTCTCACCCCCAAAAGGGCCCATAACTATACCAGAAGAATGTAGTGCCCCTGAAATCACAGACACTCAGGTTAAAACAGCCCTCTCCAAAGCCACAAACACAGCATCAATGGGGCCAGATGGTGTCCCAGGGTGCGTCCTACACGAGCTCAAAGATGAACTAACCCCTCACCTAAACACACCGTTTAAACTCAGCCTCTCCACAGGCTACATGCCCACAGAGTGGAGTACAGCAACGGTTATTCCGCTCCACAAAGGTGGAGCCACAACAGACCCCGGGAACTATCACCCTATAAGCCTGACTAGCTTGATCTGCAAAGCTATGGAGCGCATCATCATGGATCTCATTAACAGAGACATTGGGAACCTCCAAACACTGGACCCTACCCAGTTTGGCTTTGTTAAGGGCAGATCATGCCCCCTAAACCTTGTGGACTTCTTTGATACAGTTACCAAGGCTATAGATGAGGGAAAGATGTCCACACAGCCTACCTAGACCTCACAAAGGCCTTTGACACCATTCCCCACTCAGGTATTATAGACAAGCTCACCAGCCTGAACATAAGCCCCTATGTCACGAGATGAGTTGCCAACTGACTCACGGAGAGAACCCACATGGTAAGAGTTGTGGGAGCTAGGTCTGACTCTAAACCAGTTACAAGTGGCGTTCCCCAGGGCTCAGTCCTAGGACCCCTCCTGTTCGGCATATACTTCTCAGAGTACAGGCAAGCACAGGAGGACTATGGCTGACCAAGTTCACAGACGACTGCAAACTAGAGGCTATAATTGACTCTCCAGCTGACACAGACATCCTCCAAAAGGGTCTCACTGAGACAGATACCTGCTGTCAAAACCATGGCCTCAAGATAAATGCCAAAAAGTGCATAGTCATCCCCTTTGGAAAAAACAAAGTACCCACAAACTACCACATAGGTGGTAGCCCCCTAAATATGGAAGATGTAATAAGGGATCTGGGGACCCAAGTAGATAGTAATCTCTCCTTTGATAATCACATTGCCAAAGTGGTTAGAAAATCCTTCAATGTGGCCCACCTAATCACAAAAGGGTTTGCATCCAGATCGAAAGAGGTCATTGGGACCCTCTATGCATCACTCATCAGACCCATCATAGAGTACAATGCCCCATTTGGGATGTACCTTACAAGACACCTGCAACAACTGGAAAGACCACAGAAGTACCACACCAAGAGTATCACTGGCCTCAAGCAGATGCCCTATGCAGCTCGACTGAAGAAACTCCAGCTGTACTCGGTTGCATACCACCTACTCAGAGGTGATCTCTGCCTGACATTCAAGGCCATGTCCAACCCAGAATTGATGGACATGCTCCACCTAAAGAAAACCATATCCCCTCGAGCCACACGCTCCAGGGATCCAAACCTCACCACAACAATAAATAGGATGTGCTGGAGGAATAGATTCTTGTCCCAGAGATTTCCCATGCTCTGGAACAAGATTCCAATCTACATTAGGCAGAGCTCCTCGCTAACCCTCTTCAAGAGAAACCTTGATGAGTGGATGGGAAACAGAAAGTTTACCCCAGGGATCCTTCAATGGCTCTGCTGGACAGAGGCACAGGGAACTAATCTAAGGGGGTGGCGAAAGCCAACACATTCCGGCTAGGCTTATAAATGCCTTCGGGCAGATCGCCTAGTACCTACCTATGAACCTAAAGTCTGAAACAGCCAAAGTCAGAAGCAAGGTCATATCAAAAGACCAATCCATTTTTGGAAGGATGGAAACAGACAACACAGATTTGTTATGGTAAGTACATTACTTTCATTTTAAATGCATTTAGTTGATTGATTTTTGAATGTTTTTATTGAAGTGAAGAGTCTGGAAATGTGACATGTTCAAATAGAGATGAGAAAAAGCAACTGCATGCAAGATCAACCTACCAGTCACTAGTGTATCCATATAAGATACAGGATGGAAACATATATTCACAACAACTGCCATGTATAATATATGGGAGTAATAGCGTTTTGCCAGAATGGCTGCTTTGTTAATATTGACATGGAACATAAATGTCTTTACAGGTATAGACAAAAAAGCAAAGAGTATTTAACTGTATTAAGAAGCATAGGGTGCATAATATAGAAGCTGCATTTGGATAGAAATGAGCAAATGAAGTTAACAAAGAAAGGATTTCAGGGTGGCAGTCAGGTAAGTATCAGGGACAAAGTAAAAAGGAAGCAAACTGATTGTGAAAAAGGTTCACAGTAATGATACAAGAAGAAATAAGGACAGTAATGGTATATTTGTGGTAGCATGGCTTATTGGCAGGGGAAGATAGTTATGTAATCTGCCTAAAACTACCATTTTCTGTTGGGAGAAATGATTTGTTTTCATCGGGGAATATTATTTTTGGTTGGGGACTAGAACATGACTTGCAATAGTGAGACTGTATCTGGGTGACGTAGAAGGAAAATATAGCAAAAGTGGGAAATTTCTGAAGAAATATATGCAGATATTTGATATGAGAAATGTGAATTCAGAAGCAGAATTTAAATATTTAAATATAATTTACATGTAATTTCCCAAAATACAGTAACTGGAATAGGCTGGACAGAAATTATATTTACAGGGTGAATGTGTATTTAACTGAAAACTTTGAGACCCATCCAATGACTATATAAGATAAAGTTGCAGAGCAGTCATGTAAAATGAGACAACAGAAATGTTCTTGACTGTTAAAAAGAGAGGCACTTATGGAATAGATAGGATATAGTTTGAAAATTGTTAAGGAAGCTAGAAATTATTTCAAAAGGGATGCATAGTGACTTAAATAAAATGAAAATGGGCTAATAAGCAAGAAAAAGATATGGGAAAGAAGTAGAAGTAACTTTTAGAGGATAGACTTGCTGAAGATGGGGGTCTGAAAGAACAAGAAGAGCAGCAACTACAGAATGTTAAGAAAACACAAGTGAGTATCTGGTATTTGGATAATATGCATGCATTTAGAAAGTTTGCTGTTAAACAGCTATTTTTTAGAACATTTCTAGAGCTCACAAACTTTTAGCACAATAATTTAGGCAATAGAAAGTAAAAAGAATTGTAGCTAGACCTGGGGAGTCTGTTTCAAGAAAATTAACATGCTATAGAGATATTAAAGATATTCTTCAATTTTTTTTTTAATTTTATAATGCACAGGAATGGGAAAATCTAGAAAAGGCAGAAATGGAAATATTTATGTACCAGTTGGTTATGCCAAGGTTAGAATAAAAAATCATCTCAACATTTAATAGCTAAATAGGAAATAATTAAATAAAATAGTGGTGTATAATCAAATAAAATAGTGGTGTATAATCAGTCGGGAAAGTCTTCTGGAACAGATGGTATTCCTATGGAAAGGTAGAATTCTGGGGGAAGAGTGTGATAAAAATCTGTAAGGCTTTGTATAAAATATTTTAATGGATGTGCACATGATCTTAGAAGAAAGCAGTAGTGGCTGTATTATCAAAAGAGAGTCAATACACTTGAGATCCAGCTTCATTTAGACCAATGACAATGCTGAACAATTATAAACTGGTTGTGTCTATGCTAGCCAAGAGAATGACAAATGCTGATGTTACTAAAATTGATAAGTATAGATATAGATGTAGATCAGTGTGGTTTTATAGAGGAAAGGCAAACATTACTAGAACAATGATGACCTTTAGTGGGATGAGAAGTGTAAGAAAACACTGCTATTGCTGGTAGGTGTTGATACAGAAAAAGCATTCGATATAGACAGCTGTAAGTTTATGATTAGAGCAATGGTAGCATTTGCATTATCTGTTATAATAATAGAGTTAATAAGGAGGATATATATATATATATATATATATATATATATATATATATATATATATATATATAAAGTCTCAGAGGAAAGGATTAAGGTGGGTAGGCTTCTGTCTGACAAGCTGTGTTTGAACAGAGGAACCAGGCAGGGATGTCCTCTTTCTTTTCTGTTATTTACTTATTTTATTTTATTTACTTATTTATTATTTTTTGCAACTTTTTTGGCAGAGAAAACAAAGGTATTCACAATTTCAAGTTTATAAGTGGTGTGATAATCAAGAAAAGTTAACCTTATTTGCAGGTGGTATTATTTTGTACTTGATAAATCCTGAAAAGGACATTTTGGTGTTGTGGAACATTGTGATACAGATTCAAGTCTTTTCTGGATATAAAATAAAGAAAAGCTGAAATGGTAAAGTATGCACCTTCACATGAATTGGTTCAACAGTACCCATATTTAAGGGGATATGATAAGTTAAAGTATATAGGGGTATGAATTAAAAGACTTTAAGCAGCTGAGGATGTGTGGGAAGAGCAAAAATAAAAAAATAACACAAAATTTTAAAAAATGGATGAGCTTGCTTTATTTGTATTTTATTATATTTGTTTACTGTGGTAGTGCACTGATCTGTCTTGACTAATTTCAGGCACACCCCAGGTCAAGTTCAAAACTTTTTACAAACAAAAAAATAAAGAAATATACTGGATTGTAAGCTACAGTCAGTGAACGCGTTTTAGTCCCCTTAGTTTATATACAGGTCATGTGTATTTTTATCAACCAGAGAAGTTGTAGATGTTTAATAAAGAGTTGAAGAAATGTGTTTGGAATGGGAACAGGGGAAAAGAGCATGAGTTAAGTAGGATGAGTTAATTCTTCCCATATAACAAGGTAGTTTAAGGTTACCTGATTTGAAGGGGTACTTTAAAGCTAAGCATTTAAGGTCCATGTAACTTAAGTGGAAAGTTATAAATTTAAATGGAAACAGATTATGATGCACCTTGTGGGGGGGGGGGGGGTGTAGTTTGAGATATAAAGAGCAACTAGGATTTTGGATGCAAATCAATAAGGGAAATAGTAACGACTATACAGAATATTATATTCTAAGAAATGAACCAGTGATTGAATGGAGAAATGTGATTTTACCAGTAGAGATGCCTGCAGTAACCATTTGAAATGTCAGGACCTGCTAAAGTGAGTCCTGCAACATGGAGACTGAATGACCAAAAGACTGGACTTCTGTATACCAAGTCCAAGATACCTTTTCTCAGAATATTTTGTTTTCTCCAAGGTATGGCAGTCTCATAGTTAGTATATATAAGTTTGGGTTTGGAGGGGTGTGAGGGTGCAGGAGAGCTTGAAATACTTAGAACTTTTGAAGAATATATATGAGAACTTGGAAGCCAAGGTTAAGGTTAATGTAAGTCTTTTAGTACCCTTTCAGTTAAAAGAGAACAAGGCAGTTTTTCTCACTTTCCTCTTTATTGTTTGTGAAGAACTTCGATCCATTAGCAGAATGGGTTAAGAATGTATGTTGTACTGGTAAACAGAATAGTCAGGGAAGAAGTCAAGGTTTCCTGTGTTTGCACATCTCCTACTTGCTTACATAGCTAAACCAGAGAACCATCTAAAAGATTTCTTTTGATGGCTTATCCTGTTTTGGGGATCTGTCAGGTTACGGAATAAATGTAGCTAAAGCACGTGCCATATCTATTTGTTTTGAACAGTCACTACATTTATGTAGACATTACCTCTGCTTGTGGGAGCATGTTTCTACAGAGTGCTTGGGGGTTTGTCTGGGACTTCTGAAGAAATCAGCTGAGTTAACTAATAAAAATGTATTAAATGCAGAAGCTTTATCTTTAAATAGAAACATTTTTTTATTAAAATGGACTAAGGGGTCCAGACAATATAAATGTTTAGTCTTTGTTTTCTTTCTTTACTTTTCAAGCTATTCTTCTGGCCTTTCCTGATGAATTTCTAAAGGTGGGTAGCCTTATTTTAGAGGAAGAGTGTTCTGTAAGGGTATTATGTTAAGTTGTCAATCTCGCCTTCATTCTTGCTTGATGGGTTTGGAGCCGATCCTCGGCTCCGACTCGGCACTTGCTAAGCTCGAGAGTCACTTTTACCAGCTCGAGGCAGCCCCATATCCCATGATGCAAGGCGGTAAGTACCCAGATCTCGTTTGCCGCTTCGCTGATGAGGTCCTCCTTTTACCAGCTCCTGGTAAGTGATTTGCTACTTTGCTATTTTAGCCCCTTTTAACAAAAAAACCCTTAATTGTTAGTTTTATATCAGTTTTAAACCTTTTCTGACAGAAAATTCTCTGTCTCTTCTTACTTTTTTAGTCAGACTTTCACCCATCCATCCCGTTAGGGTGTGTGTGTGTGTTTACTAGTTATACCTTTTGGTATATTTAATTTAATTTCTTTGACTGGTGTGTGTGTCTGTGTGTTTTACACCATGTCTAAAGAAAGGGTCTCAGGCTTTAAGAAGTGTGACTCGTGCTGTCAGAAAATGTCTCTGACAGATGGTCACACTTCTTGCCTGTACTGTCTGGGGCCTCTTCACCTGCAGGACTCCTGTGCTATATGTCATTCTTTCAGCCAGAGAGTCCTGCAGGAAAGAAGAAATAAGCTGATTTTGAGGGGTTCTGCCGGAGGGCTCTCCGGCTAAGTCGGCTCCATCCAAGACTTCTAAGTCTTCCAAGGCCCAGGCTTCTGTGTCCAAGCCTGCGGCCTCGGCTCCGACTCATTCAGAGTCGAGATCGGCTCCGGCTGGAGCCGATTCTGGGTTAACTAAACCATGTTAAGTTGTCAATCTCGCCTTCATTCTTGCTTGATGGGTTCGGAGCCGATCCCTCGGCTCCGACTCGGCACTTGCTAAGCTCGAGAGTCACTTTTACCAGCTCGAGGCAGCCCCATATCCCATGATGCAAGCCGGTAAGTACCCAGATCTCGTTTGCCGCTTCGCTTATGAGGTCCTCCTTTTACCAGCTCCTGGTAAGTGATTCACTTTTTGGATATTTAAGCCCCTTTTTCTTAAAAAACCCTTAATTATTAGTTATTAGTTAATTATTTACATTTTGTGACAGAAAATCCCTGTCTCTTCTAATTTTTTTTAGTCAAACTTTACCCATCCCATCCCCTCTCTGTTAGGGTGTGTGTGTTTGTTTATAGGAATACCTTTTGGTATTTTATTTAAGTTAATTTTTTGACTGGTGTGTGTGTGTGTTTTTGTAAAGCACCATGTCAAAGGAGAGGGTCTCAGGTTTTAAGAAGTGTGACTCGTGCTGTCAGAAGATGTCTCTGACAGACGGTCACACTTCTTGCCTGTATTGCCTGGGGCCTCTTCACCTGCAGGACTCCTGTGCTATTTGTCATTCCTTCAGCCAGAGAGTCCTGCAGGAAAGACACAACAAGCTGATCCTTAGGGGCCTTCTTAAGCTGGAGGGCTCTCCGGCTAAGTCGGCTCCATCTAAATCAGCTAAATCTTCCAAGGCCCAGGCTTCTGTGTCTAAGCCTGCGGCCTCGGCTCCGACTCGTTCCGAGTTGAGATCGGCTCTGGCTGGAGCCGATCCTGGCTTAACAAAGCCTTCGGCACCGATGGCTATCGGTGCCGAATCTGCATCAACCACTTCGGTGTCGGCTCCGATCGGTTCCGACCCCCATGTGGCACAGGCATCGGTGTCGGCTCCGATCGGCTCCGACACCGTTACTTTGGTGGCTGTATCGGCTCGGCTGGAGCCGACATCGAGCTTCCTGTCGGCTCCGAAGTCGGCTCCGACAGGATCTATAGTATCGGTTCGATGGCTCATTCCAGGAAGAGGTCGAGGTCTCCTTCCTTGGAGCCGATACTTTCGGCTCGGCTTCACCTCTTCTTCGAACGGAGCCATCGGAGCCGATCTTCAAGGTCATCCAGACTGTCAGATCATGACCTAGAGAGAGTGGTCAGTAGATTACTTAAGTCACAGGTACTGGCCCAAATGTTACATAGTCCGTCTCAACAGGCGACTGTTGGTCCACACCCGTTACAGTTCCTCCTTCAACTCTACCCCAGAGCTTGGAGTTGGAGTCTTCGGAAGGGTTACTGCTACGGCTGGAGGACGGATACCCCTTCTGTTCCTTCAGCCTCTACTCTTATCTCCTCTTGAGACCTTCCTTAGAGGGATTCGGTGGTCGGGCTTCCATGGTCTCCTCCGAGGGGTGAGTGGCATCGGACCCTTGTCCGAACCCGCTCTTCCCTTGGAGCCTCGGCCTTGGTGAGCTCGGCTCCGACATCTGCCTCGGAGACTTCCCTTCGGTGGTCCCTGGAGTTCCTAGCTCTTGAACGGGTTCTCTCGGACCTGCCTGGGAGGGAGCATTCGAGGTGATGAAGAGTGCTGGCCACTGGTATCAGTCAGCAGTCTGTTCCGTAGCTCCTCCCTCTATAGTACCTGTTGACATCTCTGCCACTTCTCTTGCTACAGGACCCAGAGATCCTCCGCCTCAGGTTTCCCCATTGGGAATTTCCCCTCTTCCGAGGATTCTCCTGATGTTTCAGGAGATCCTCCTAGGAAGAGGACTTGTAAGAGGAAACATGTAGACTCCCCGAGTCTGTCACTGGATACTGACTTTGATGAGTCAGAGGGATCCCCTAGATCCCCTCTGAGGATGTCTCCTTCTCAGACATCCTAGAACTCCTTAAACAGAGGGAAACTGGCCCACCAACAATCCCTCTGAGGATGAGTCAGTATACCTAGAGGCGTTTGGATCTCGGCCCTCCACCTCCTGGGTGTCTCCGCCTTCGACCCCCTTATGCAGGTTATTGCACGAAAGGCGTGGGCAGCTCCTGACTCTGTAGAGCCAGTCCCTAGGAGGCCTTCAAAATTTATCACTGCCCGTGTGACAAGCAATTCCTCACTAAGGGTGTCCCCGCTGATGCCATGGTGGTGGCTGCCACCAAAAGGAACTTGCAGATCCTTCCGTGCCGTCCATCCTCCTAATAAGGACTCTAGGACCATGGATAGGTACGGTAAGCGGATGTTTTCCTCAGCGACCTTTGCTATGCTCGCTGAATTACCTATGTCACTTCACCAGACTCCAGAGGGATATCCTTAAGGAGCTGGGTGAAGTAGTTCAGGATCCTACAGCTCCAGGGGCTCAAGAAAGAATTGCTTCGCAGCTAGGAACCCTCAATTCCATTGCAAACTCCTCCATGCGGCTAATATCTTATGCTGCTGATGGAGCGAGTAGAGCCGCAGGTACAGGTGTGGCTCTTAGACGCCAAGCCTGGATGCGGCTATGTGATTTTATGGATCCCTTTAAGGCGTCCTTCACAAATTCTCCCTTTGATGGGTCAGCTTTGTTTGGCCCTCAGGTGAAGGAAACCTTGACCAGGTGCGAACAGGACGGCAAGACTCTTTCTGCTGTAGGAGTCCGTTTTCCACCCTTCTAGACCTTATCCCAAAGGACAGAAGGTGGGAAGATGTGGTTCCGTAAATCCCAAGGAGTCACGCGATTCACGTGGTCAGTTTACCCCTAGAGGCAGAGGGGTAACAACAACAGACGCTCTAGAGGCAGAGGGGTCCGAAAACCAGGGAAACAGAGAGCCTCTCTCTGACAAGCCCTTTCAGCATCCCTGAGATGTTGCCCGGCTGTCCCTCCTTGGAGGCAGTCGGGAAGATTATCACTGTACCCAGAAGCCTGGCATTCCCTCACTCAAGACACATGGGTACAGTCGATCATATCCAAGGGTTACATAATTCCTTTCGAGGAAAGTCCTTTCCCTCAAGTTCCCTTCCAGATGTACCACCGGTCTAAGGGAAATTGCAGAGTTAGAAGTCTCAAAACTACTGCAAAAAAGAGCCATTCAGCCAGTTACAACAGACCATTCAGAGCCCGGAATCTACTCAAGGTTCTTTTTGGTCCCCAAAAAGACAGGAGACTGGAGACCAATATTGGATCTCAGCAGACTCAACAAGTCTGTCAAGAAGACAAGATTCCGAATGGTCACTCTTCAGTCAATTCTGCCCTTCTTACAGAAGGACAACTGGATGTGCTCAATAGATCTTCAGGATGCGTACTATCACATCAAGATTCACAGACGCCCCAGGAGATTTCTCCGCTGGCTGGGGTCCAGTCATTTCCAGTTCAGAGCCCTGCCCTTTGGTCTCACTACAGCCCCCAGAGTGTTCACCAAATGCATGGCAGTGGTCACGGCTCACCTGAGACGTCAAGGATTCCAGGTGTTTCCGTATCTCGACGACTGGCTCCTGTCAGCCACCACCAGGCATCAGCTTATACAAGCCAGGGATTACACAATAAACCTTTGTTCTCATTTGGGCATCTCAATCAACTTGAAAAGTCATCCTTATCGCCCTGCCAGTCTATTACCTTCATAGGCAAACTTAAACACTGTTCGGATGTCAGTTACCCTTACAGATCAAAGAGTTTCAGACATTCAGAGTCATGTCAGGATCATTCTGGCCAACAAGAAAGTACAGGCCAGAATGGTTCTAAAGGTATTAGGTCTCATGGCTGCGGCCATTACTCTTCTTCCTGGCTCGATTCTACATGCGCCTTCTTCAGTGGATGCTGTTCACACAATGGTCGTACCAGCAACTTCCAATGCGTCACCAGATTCTGGTGACACAGACATGCAAAGAGCATCTTGCTTGGTGGATCACATCTCCTCAGGTTCACCAAGGCAGGTACTTTGTACCCCCATCCCCGATAGCCACTGTCACCACGGATGCCTCCTGATCGGCTGGGGGCGTCATTATCAGGGCAGGATGGTTCATGGGACGTGGCAGCCGTTCGAGTACCATCTGCACATAAATGTCCTGGAGATGAGAGCAGTGCTTTTAACGTTGCAAGCCCTCAACTACTTTCTTCCCGTAGGGACAATTGCAGTCCACACAGACAACATGTCTGTAGTTTGGTATATCAACAAACAGGGCGGAACCAAGTCCTACCCTTGTGTCGAGAAGCGCTCAGACTATGGCAATGGGCGATCTCCTCTCATCGGTTTCTGGTAGCAACGCATATCCCTGGGAAAACCAACATTGTAGCGGACAGATTGAGCAGAGCTATTCTCATGCCTCACGAGTGGTCTCTCAAGCAATCTATAGCGGAAGAGATTTTTCTGGAATGGGGTCGCCCATGTTGCGATGTTTTTGCTACCCGCCAAAACGGCAAATGTCCGGGCTGCTTCAGCCTCTTCCCTCTATCAGGCCATCCCCCCAGAGACGCTCTGACCCAGGATTGGCCCCAGGGACTTCTTTATGCCTTCCCTCCTTTTCCTCTGATCCCTCAGGTTATCCAGAAAGCTACCGTTTTGAGAGCCAAATTGATTCTCATTGCCCCTTACTGGCCTCGACAAGTTTGGTTCCCGTTCCTCCATCATCACCTTTTGGTGCAGCCGTGGCATCTGGACCCAGTGCCAGATCTTCTGATTCACCAATCGGGTCAACTGCACCGGTCAATCCCTTCTCTCAACCTCACAGCATGGTTGCTCCACTTCCTTCCTTAGCCAGGCTTCCTTTGATCTCTAACCCAGTTAGAGACATCATAGTAGCTTCGCTAAAATCCTCTACCAGGAGGATTTATACAAGCAAATGGAAATGTTTCTCTTATTGGGCTAAGGCCAAGAATATTGATCCTTTTACTGCCCCTGTTCAGGCAGTCCTGGACTTCTTAGCAGAGATTTTTCATGCAGGCTCCTCTTCTTCCACAGTCAGAGTTCAATTGGCTGCTATTTCCAATTTTCATGTCGGGATAGCAGATCATAATATTATGTCCCATAGGCTCTGCAGGGCCTTCTTGAAAGGAATTTTCCTACTAAAACCTCCAATCAGGAATCCTCCTCCTCAGTGGGATCTAAATTTAGTGCTGACATCCTTAATTCTTCCCCCCTTCGAGCCAGCTGCTTCTTGTTCCCTGAAATATCTTTCTTGAAAAAGTTAATTCCTAGTGGCTATTACATCGCCAGGAGGGTGTCTGAACTTCATGCTCTTTCGGTTCGACCCCCCTACTTGGTTTTTCACAAAGACAGAGTATCTTTGAGAACTAACCCAACCTTTTTGCCTAAGGTCGCTTCAAAGAACAATTTGAATCAATCCATTGATCTCCCTGTATTTTGCCTAACTATTCAGATAGAGCTGAACAAAAGCTACATTATCTTGATGTCCACCGTCAACTTAGATATTATTTGGACAGAACAAAAATTTAGAAAATCTGATCAACTTTTTGTTTCCTATGCGGATAATAAAAAGGCCTTCCTGTTTCTAAAGTGACTTTGTCTAGATGGCTTTCTTGGTCATCTCTGAAATTTATCTGCTCAGGGGAAAACAGCTGTGCTCAAAACCTAAAGCACATTCAACTAGGAGCTTAGCTACTTCTACAGCTTTTCAAGCTAGACTTCCTTTAGACACTATTTGTGCAGCGCCACTTGGGCCACTCCTCACACTTTTGTTTCCCATTACAAATTGGACTTGGCCTCCAGGGACAGAGCCAGTTTTGGCTCTACAGTCCTCAAGAGTTTGTTCCATTGAGCCACCCAGGATAGAGGTGCTAGGGACGCGGTCCCATCAAGCAAGAATGAAGGCGAGATTGACAACTTAACATTAAGAAGTTATGTACCTACCATAACGTTCCATGTTAGTTGTCTTCTCTGCTTCTTTCTTGCGACCCTCCTCCTTCCCCCTGGCCTGGACAGACCTTGTTATAAGAAACTGTTATGCTGAAGGCCATTCAGACCTGGTCCTTCTTCCATCTGTAGTTTTCTTCTTCCTTTGGGAAGTATTTTATGCTTGGTGCTATGGCCCTTTGTCATCAAACGAGATCTGGGTACTTACCGCCTTGCATCATGGGATATGGGGCTGCCTCGAGCTGGTAAAAGTGACTCTCGAGCTTAGCAAGTGCCGAGTCGGAGCCGAGGATCGGCTCCGAACCCATCAAGCAAGAAAGAAGGCGAGAGAAGACAACTAACATGGAACGTTATGGTAGGTACATAACTTCTTATTCGGCACCGATGGCTATCGGTGCCGATTCTGGTTCGACCACTTCGGTGTCGGCTCCGATCGGTTCCGACCACCATGTGGCTCAGGCATCGGTGTCGGCTCCGATTGGCTCCGACACCGTTACTTTTGTGGCTGTATCGGCTCCGGCTGGACCCGATGCATCGAAGCTACCTGTCGGCTCCGATAAGTTGTCGGCTCCGACAGGTTCAATAGTTTCATCGGTTCCGATGGCTCCTTCGAGGAAGAGGTCTAGGTCTCCTTCCTTGGAGCCGATACTTTCAGCTCCGGCTTCACCTCTCCTCTCGGAACGGAGCCATCGGAGCCGATCTTCAAGGTCATCCAGGCTTTCTGACCATGATTTAGAGAGAGTGGTCAGTAGATTACTTAAGTCACAGGCACTGGCCCAAATGTTACATAGTCCGTCTCAACAGACGGCTATTGGTCCACACCCCATTGCAGTTCCTCCTTCAACTCTACCCCAGAGCTTGGAGTTGGAGTCTTCGCGAATGGTTACTGCTACGGCTGAGGGACAGATACCCCCTTCTGTTCCTTCAGCCTCTACTCTTATCTCCTCTTGAGACCTTCCTTAGAGGGATTCGTGGCGGGCTTCCATGGTCTCCTCCGAGGGGGTGAGTGGCATCGGACCCTTGTCCGAACCCGCTCTTCCCCTTGGAGCCTCGGCCTTGGTGAGCTCTGCTCCGACATCTGCCTCGAGACTTCCCTTCGGTGGTCCCTGGAGTTCCTAGCTCTTCGGAACGGGTTCTCTCGGACCTTCCTGGGAGGGGAGCATTCGAGGTGATGGAGTGTGCTGGCCACGGGTATCAGCCAGCAGTCTGTTCCCTTAGCTCCTCCCTCTATAGTGCCTGTTGACATCTCTGCCACTTCTCTTGCTACAGGACCCAGAGATCCTCCGCCTCAGGTTTCCCCATTGGGAATATCCCCCTCTTCCGAGGATTCTCCTGATGTTTCGGGAGATCCTCCTAGGAAGAGGACCTGTAAGAGGAAACATGTAGACTCCCCCGAGTCTATCACTTCAGATACTGACTTAGATGAGTCAGAGGGATCCCCAAGATCCCCTCTGAGGATGTCTCCTTCTCAGACATCCTAGAACTCCTTAGACAGAGGGGAAACTGGCCCACCAATAATCCCTCTGAGGATGAGTCAGTATACCTAGAGGCGTTTGGATCTCGGCCCTCCACCTCCTGGGTGTCTTCGCCTTCGACCCCTTATGCAGGTTATTGCCCGAGGCGTGGGCTGCTCCTGACTCTGTAGAGCCAGTCCCTAGGAGGCCTTCAAAATTTATTACTGCCCGTGTGATAAGCAATTCCCCATTGAGGGGGTCCCCGCTGAGGGCATGGTGGTGGCTGCTGCGACCAAGAAGGAACTTGCAGATCCTTCGCACTGGCCCATCCTCCTAATAAGGACTCTAGGACCATGGATAGGTACGGTAAGCGGATGTTTTCCTCAGCGACCTTTGCTATGCGTTCGCTGAATTACCTATGTCACTTCACCAGACTCCAAAGGGATATCCTTAAGGAGCTAGGTGATGTTGTACAGGATCCTACAGCTGCAGGGGCTCAGGAAAAAATTGTTTCTCATCTAGGAACCCTTAATTCCATTGCAAACTCCTCCATGCGGCTAATATCATATGCTGCTGATGGAGCAAGTAGGGCCGCAGGTACAGGTGTGGCTCTTAGACGCCAAGCCTGGATGCGGCTATGTGACTTTGCAGATCCCTTTAAGGCGTCCTTCACAAATTCTCCCTTTGATGGGTCAGCTTTGTTTGGCCCTCAAGTGAAGGAAACTTTGACCAGGTGTGAGCAGGACGGCAAGACTCTTTCTGCGTGGGAGTCCGTTTTCCACCCCTTCTAGACCTTACCCCAAAGGACAGAAAGGTGGCAAAATGTGGTTCCATAAATCCCAAGGAGTCACGCCGGATTCACGTGGTCAGTTTACCCCTAGAGGCAGAGGGGTAACAACAACAGACGCTCTAGAGGCAGAGGGGTCCAAAACCAGGGAAACAGAGAGCCTCTCTCTGACAAGCCCTTTCAGCATCCCTGAGATGTTGCCCGGCTGTCCCTCCTTGGAGGCAGTCGGGGAAGATTATCACTGTACCCAGAAGCCTGGCACTCCCTCACTCAAGACAGATGGGTACAGTCGATCATATCCAAGGGTTACATAATTCCTTTCGAGGAAAGTCCTTTCCACCCCTCAAATTCCCTTCCAGATGTACCACCCGGTCTAAGGGAAATTGCAGAGCTAGAAGTCTCAAAACTACTGCAAAAAGAGCCATTCAGCCAGTTACAACAGACCATTCAGAGCCCAGAATCTACTCAAGGTTCTTTTGGTCCCCAAAAGACGGGAGACTGGAGACCAATATTGATCTCAGCAGACTCAACAAGTCTGTGAGGAAGACAAGATTCGAATGGTCACTCTTCAGTCAATTCTGCCCTTCTTACAGAAGGACAACTGGATGTGCTCAATAGATCTTCAGGATGCGTACTATCACATCAAAATTCACAGACGCTCCAGGAGATTTCTCCGCCGGCTGGGGTCCAGTCATTTCCAGTTCAGAGCCCTGCCCTTTGGTCTCACTACAGCCCCAGAGTGTTCACCAAATGCATGGCAGTGGTCACGGCTCACCTGAGACGTCAAGGATTCCAGGTGTTTCCGTATCTCGACGACTGGCTCCTTTCAGCCACCACCAGGCATCAGCTTATTCAAGCCAGGGATTACACAATAAAGCTTTGTACTCTTTTGGGCATCTCGATCAACTTCAAAAGTCATCCTTATCGCCCTGCCAGTCTATTACTTTCATAGGCAAACTTAAACACTGTTCGGATGTCAGCTACCCTTACAGATCAAAGAGTTTCAGACATTCAAAGTCATGTCAGGATCATTCTAGCCAACAAGAAAGTACAGGCCAGAATGGTTCTAAAGGTATTAGGCCTCATGGCTGCGGCCATTACTCTTCTTCCCCTGGCTCGCTTCTACATGCGCCTTCTTCAGTGGATGCTGTTCACACAGTGGTCGTACCAACAACTTCCAATGCGTCACCAGATTCTGGTGACACAGACTTGCAAAGATCATCTTGCTTGGTGGATCACATCTCCCCAGGTTCACCAAGGCAGACACTTTGTACCCCCATCCCCGGTAGCCACTGTCACCACGGATGCCTCCCTGATCGGGTGGGGGGGTCATTATCAGGGCAGGATGGTTCATGGGACGTGGCAGATGTCCTGGAGATGAGAGCAGTGCTTTTAACGTTGCAAGCCCTCAACGACTTTCTTCCCGTAGGGACAATTGCAGTCCACACAGACAACATGTCTGTAGTTTGGTATATCAACAAACAGGGCGGAACCAAGTCCTACCCCTATGGCAATGGGCAATCTCCTCTCATCAGTTTCTGGTAGCAACGCATATCCCTGGGAAAACCAACATTGTAGCGGACAGATTGAGCAGAGCTATTCTCATGCCTCACGAGTGGTCTCTCAAGCAATCTATAGCGGAAGAGATTTTTCTGGAATGGGGTCGTCCATGTTGCGATCTTTTTGCTACTCCCCAAAACAGCAAATGCCCAGACTTCTTCTCTCTCTTCCCTCTTCCAGGCCATCCCCCCAGAGACTCTCTGACCCAGGATTGGCCCCAGGGACTTCTTTATGCCTTTCCTCCATTTCCTCTGATCCCTCAAGTTATCCAGAAAGCAACCGTTTTGAGAGCCAAATTGATTCTCATTGCTCCTTACTGGCCTCGACAAGTTTGGTTCCTGTTCCTCCATCATCACCTTTTGGTGCAGCCGTGGCATCTGGACCCAGTGCCAGATCTTCTGATTCACCAATCCGGTCAGCTGCACCGGTCTATCCCTTCTCTCAACCTCACAGCATGGTTGCTCCACTTCCTTCCTTAGCCAGGCTTCCTTTGATCTCTAACCCTGTTAGAGACATCATAGTAGCTTCTTTAAAATCCTCTACCAGGAGGATTTATGCAAGCAAATGGAACGTTTCTCTTATTGGGCTAATGCCAAGAATATTGATCCTTTCACTGCCCCTGTTCAGGCAGTCCTGGACTTCTTAGCAGAGATTTTTCATGCAGGCTCCTCTTCTTCCACAGTCAGAGTTCAATTGGCTGCTATCTCGAACTTTCATGTCGGGATTGCAGATCACAATATTATGTCCCATAGGCTTTGTAGGGCCTTCTTGAAAGGAATTTTCCTGCTAAAGCCTCCAATCAGGAATCCTCCTCCTCAATGGGATCTAAATTTAGTGCTGACATCCTTGATTCTTCCCCTTCGAGCCAGCTGTTTCTTGCTCCTAAAATTTCTTTCTTGGAAAACTTTATTCCTAGTAGCTATTACATCGGCCAGGAGGGTGTCTGAACTTCATGCTCTATCGGTTCGACCCCCTATTTGGTTTTTCACAAAGACAGAGTATCGTTGAGAACTAATCCGACCTTTTTGCCTAAGGTCGCCTCAAAGACCAATTTGAATCAATCCATTGATCTCCCTGTATTTTTCCCAAACTATTCAGACAGAGCCGAACAAAAACTACATTATCTTGATGTCCACCGCTAACTCAGATATTATTTGGACAGAACTAAAAAATTTAGGAAATCTGATCAACTTTTTGTTTCCTATGCGGATAACAAGAAAGGCCTTCCTGTCTCTAAAGTGACCTTGTCTGGATGGCTTTCTTCGGTCATCTCTGAAATTTATCTGCTCAGGGGAAAACAGCTGTGCTCAAAACCTAAAGCACATTCAACTAGGAGCTTAGCTACTTCTACAGCCTTTCAAGCTAGACTTCCTTTAGACACTATTTGTGCAGTGGCCACTTGGGCCACTCCTCATACTTTTGTTTCCCATTACAAATTGGACTTGGCCTCCATGGATAGAGCCAGTTTTGGCTCTACAGTCCTCAAGAGTCTGTTCCATTGAGCCACCCAGGATAGAGGTGCTAGGACGGTCCCATCAAGCAAGAATGAAGGCGAGATTGACAACTTAACATTAAGAAGTTATGTACCTACCATAACGTTCCATGTTAGTTGTCTTCTCTTGCCTTCTTTCTTGCGACCCTCCCTCCTTCCCCCGAGCCTGGACAGACCTTGTTTCTCTAAGGAGTTATTATGCTGAAGGCCATTCAGTCCTGGTCTTTCTTACATCCTGTAGGCTTTCTTTCTTTCTTTCTTCCTTTGGGAAGTGTTTTATGCTTGGTGCTACTGCCCTTTGTCATCAAACGAGATCTGGGTACTTACCGCCTTGCATCATGGGATATGGGGCTGCCTCGAGCTGGTAAAAGTGACTCTCGAGCTTAGCAAGTGCCGAGTCGGAGCCAAGGATCGGCTCCGAACCCATCAAGCAAGAAAGAAGGCGAGAGAAGACAACTAACATGGAACGTTATGGTAGGTACATAACTTCTTATTCTAATATTATGAAATTTTAATATCTAAGTTAAAGAAATTTACCGAACAGGATAGTCTGGGTGGTTCCAGTTATTTTACATATGTGGCAATAAGGAGTTACTCATAAAAAATATTGACATTTACAGATCAATATTGAGATTAAAAACCCTAAAAGTAGCTAGAAAATAGGAAACAGCTTTGGATACCCAAAGGTCACCAGAGAATTGAAGTGTCTATTTCTTATGCCAAAGTATGCCTCTCTAGTCCAAGCATTTTAGAGTTTTTTTAACAAATATTTCTACACATCTAGCAGTTTGAATGCTGCTTTCCTTGGGGTAAGTGCTTGATAGTTTCATAAGTAAAACTAGGCTATCAGTCTGTAGACTATTACAAGCTTAGCTTGTACTAACTAGAGGTCAGAATCAGACCCTATATCTTGTATCTGTGAGGTGAAGACCTTAACTATTTTGGCAACACTTCCTCCCCAGTGATAACTGGTGGAGATATCTGAAAGGGATTAGAGGCACTTGGTTACGTACATTCTGGGAATATTAAAGGCTAAAGGAATTTAATTGGGAGTTATGTCATATTTTTAGAACTATGTGGCCTGGGGAATTAATTTTGACTCTGTTCTGAGAAAAACACTGGCATCATTTGTTATGCTTAATTTTACTGGTGGCTAAGAAAGCAATCACCTAGAAGTAGAAATCAGTAGTGCCCTATCTTTGGAAGATGGTAAATTTGCATTGACTTATTTGTCAATTTTTTGAAAAAACTGGTTTTAAATAAAAAAAACAAGATGTTCTTCGTGTTTCACTGTTGCAGTCATCACATTTGGGTTATCCCTGCCAGGGTAGCCCTCGGCCGGCCCGAATACCAGAGGCTTAGTATTTCTGCGTCATTTGCTGTCGCTTCAGGACTGACGTCAGGTCATCAGTAGTATAAAGTAAGGCAGCCAATGCCATTACATCACTCTTTCTTGCTGTGGAGCCCGAAGCAGAAGCAGTTTGCATGGGTGCCGGTTGGCCGTTACCCGAGTTTCATCTTCTGAATTGAAGCTGAAGTCTTCTAAAGCTAAGTACCCCACTGGGGATCCTTTTTACTTGCACTAACCGATGTCAGAAAAAGTTAACAATTGTCTCGCCTGTGGAAAGCAAATACCACACCGAGACTTTCATTCTTACTGCGTCACTTGCTTAGGCCCAGGCCATGACATTCCCCGCTGTCGCTTCTGTGCTGTGTTCAGCGCCAGAACTATACGTCGTCGGGCCCTTATTGTAGCTAGATATTTTCACTTACATTCCTCGAATTCTGATATGGCTTCAGTAAGCCATCTGACAGCAGATCCTCAGAAAAAGCATAAAGATATAAAGACAGAGACAGACCGCACAGGTCCAAACCTACCGACGACGCTCCCGTTAAGCTAGTCATCAGTTCTCCGGTCCTCAGTGAGGTGCTTTCGCAGCCCCTGATGCCTGCTTCTGTGGATTCACAGGCCACTACCAAGACCCTTTCAGAGTCCAGTATGCCGCAAAACTCTTCTTCAGCTAAGGATCCTGCGATTGTCTCTACCTTGCATGGGTCCAGAGCCGCTGAGCAGGCACCGGCTTCCAAGGAAGTCCTTCGTACTACTGACTCTAAACACAAATCGACTTCCTTCGCGACTACCATTCTTTCGAAAACTACCGAGTTTCTTAGGCCCATGTTACAATCCACACCCAAGAAACCGACGACCTGATTTCAGGCACCTGCTTCCTTGCCTCGGTCTCAAATACTTAAAATGGCGGAAGACTTTATCATGCTGATCAGGGGAAGTCAAGCTACCCCTTCCAAAAGAAAAAGAGATCTGTCCCCTGTAGTTTTGTCTGAACAGGAGTCCGATGACTCTGATGCATCTGAATATGAAGATATGCAACCCATTTCTGCTTATGAAGATTCTGATGCAGAGGATTCCATTCCTTCAGCCTCTCCCCCAGAGGAATTTTCCTTTGGGTAAACCCTTCACACCTTAAGGGAGCATTTCTAATGGGAAAGTCAGGACTACCCACAGTCTAAAAAGAGACTCGGGGAATTCTTACATCTTCCACATCACAGACACCTGGCCAACCCCCACCCAGACCTAGATGTTGTGGAGGATGTTTTCTTGGAATCCAGCTTGACTCCTGACACCCTCCCTCCCTCCCTCCTGCACCCAGAAAACCAAACAGGCATTGCAGAGTCCCTGAGTCACACACGTTTCTTTTTAAAAATCCCATTGCTGACCCTGAGGTAATTTCTCAAGGGCCTAAAGGAATTAAAGCAACCTCTGCTAAGAATCCCACCCCCTCAGATAGGGATTCCCAAGCACTAGACAGATGGGGTAAAAAAAGTATACACCTCAGCTACTCTTGCTGTCAGAACAGTAAATTGCCAGTTCCATATGCTAAAATTTCAGCAACATACCCTGGAACTCCTCAAACAAAAAATGTCTTCATTTCCTGCTTGTGCAGAATCTAAAGAGTTACAAAAATTCATGCATTCTGCAAGTCAAGTAACTAAACACACCTTGCACTGTGGTTTTGAAGCCCTAGAAGCTTCTTGCAGGGCAGCAGTCACCGGTTCTGTCCTTAGGAGGCATGCATGGCTTAAGGAACAGCCCTTACAGACCATGTTAAATCTAAATTGTTGGATGCCCCCTTGCATAAAGACAACTTATTTGGCACTAAGACAGAAGAGGTCTTCAAAAAGATGGAAGAAAAAGCAAAATCTATGCAGACAGTTAAGGATTTCTTACAGGTCCAGCCACCCAGGTTCAGCAGGCATTGTCCCTCCAAGCACTGGTTCTTTCCTACTCCCACCAGGTGAGTTCAGCCCAGATCTCGGGGAACCAGACCTCCCCAGACAGCAGCCACAGGGAATGCAGAGATCTAGGCAGTGGACTACCTCCATTTCAAAACCAGGAAGTTCTAAGCCACCTCGTTATGGTAAGAACTCACAATGACTCTTCTCCCCACCCCCTCCCTCTGCCCACCTCCACTTACCCTTTGGAGGAAAACTGTCCTTTCATGCAAAGACCTGGGCCACCATTACCAACAACCGCTGGGTTCTCAACATAGTGCCCTAGGGATACAGATTTTCTTTCCACACCCTTCCAACTCCCAAAGTGTTCCCAGATCTACCTCCAAACCAGTGGGCATAAGCGCAAAAGCACTATCAGTTCTCTGCATTTCCCATTGGCTTATCTATTGCTCCCAGAGTTTTCACAAAATGTCTGACTCCAGCCATTGCCTTTTGCAGATAAAGGATTATCCAGATTTACCCATACGTAGACGACTGCCTAATTCAAGCAGACAGCCAGGAAAAACTACTCAAGCACCTGGCCTTTGTAAAGTCCTTACTACCCCCCATAGGGTACACAATCAATGAAAAGAAATCCAAAGAGGTACCCACCCAAAGGATTATTTTCCTGGGAGCAAGCCTGGACACAGTATCCCTGATGGCATTCCTTACACCAGAAAAGTAAACTTTCCTGACACCCTGCTTCTCTCAACTAGCCACCAGACCCCAACTATCTGCAAGGAAAATCCTGCAAGCTCAGGGGTTCATGGCATCTTGCATTCTACTCATTCCATATGCCAGACTGCATATGAGGAAACTTCAGTGGTACCTGAAAAGCCTTTGGTGTCAACACTCTCAAGACCTGGAGACTCTTATACCTGGAATATCTTGCCTCAGAAAAGATTTTCTTTGGTGGGCAACAGCATGCTCCCTCAACAAAGGACTACCTTTCACACCACCCAGCCCCTCACCACAGATGCATCAGATTATGCTTGGGGTGCACACCTGGATGACAAATGCATACAAGGCCAATGGAACCCACAGCAAATCCATCTGCACATCAACCAAAAAGAGATGGTAGCTGTCCAGCATGCCTTGATAGCTTTCAAGCCCCTTCTCTCCTCAGGGGGCTCTCCTGATCAAAACAGACAACACAATTGTGATGTGGTATATCAACAAGCAGGGAGGGACTCAGTCCTACCCTCTACACAGGCTGGCCATGACCCTTTGGTACACAGCCTGTGCCATGCAACTCCTCCTGTTAGCACAATTCCTGCCAGGTTCTCTCAACTCTTTGGCAGACGACTTAAGCAGAAATCTTCTGGACCCACATGAGTGGCAGCTCAACAAAAGAACCTTCACCCTAATAACTCAGAAATGGGGCACCACAAAGATTGACCTCTTTGCCTCCCACACCAACCATCAGCTCAGCAAGTTCTGCACCAGGGAGCATCACTGCATGGCTTGAAAAGTGGATGCATGTCCTTCCCCTGGGTCAATCTATCGGTCTATGCCTTTCCTCCACTACCTCTCACCCCCAGGGTACTGCTCAAAATAAAGGAGGAAAAACCAAGGACAATTCTTATAGCTCCAGACTGGCCTCGCCATCACTGGTACCCCTTGCTGTGCAGCGTGTCCCGTCTGCCACCTTGGCATCTCCCTCGGATTCCAAACCTCCTGACCCAGAGGGAAGGGGAATTCATGCATCCCCAATTGCAGACACTCAGTTTGGCAGCTTGGCTTATTCCCTAACCCCCGATCAATCTGCCACCCTCAGCAAACAGGTTCTAGATGTTATACGTGAGGCCAGACGCCCTAGCACTTGGAAGTCTTATGCTGACAAATGGAAAAGGTTCTGCACCTAGATTCAGGCTAAGGGAGCCAATACGGCACAGCCCTCTGTCCCTCTCATCCTGGATTACTTAGCTGACCTGCTACACAGTGGACTCTCTTTTTCCTCTATTAAAATTCATGCCTTTGCTATCTCTGCTCATTTCCCACTGAGCAGCCCCTTTTCTCACACCCTCTGATCAAACAGTTCCTAAGAGAGGCTAGCAAGTTAAGGCCACCCAGAAGAGCACCAACCCCAGCTTGGGACCTTAACTTTATATTGGAAAAGCTCACACCCCCCCCCCCCAAGAACCTGCCTCTTCAGCAAAGCTAAAATTTTTCTCCTGGAAGACAGCTTTCCTTCTGGCCATCACTTCAGCCAAAAGGGTCTCCAAGCTGCAAGCACTCATGGCTGTGGAACCCTTCATCATATTCCATGCTGACAGGGTATCCCTCAGGACTAACCCATCCCATCCTTCATGCCCAAGGTTGTGTCCATTGTGGCTCTCAACCAATCCATTCATGTGCTCACCTTTTTCACTAACCCCACAGAACAAGGGGGAAAGGATCCTGCACTTTCTAGATGTGCACAGACAGCTCAGATGTTATCCTGACAGGACTAAATCCTACAGAAAGTCTGATCAATTGCTGTATAGCTTTGCTGCAGGGGCAGAGGGCAAAGTCATCTCCAAACAAACCATGTCCAAAATGGCTAGCACACTTCATCCATTTCTACTACAAACCACATGGAAAGCCTCCCCCCAAGGGGATCAGGACTCATTCCACCAGAGCAGCCTCCACCTCTGCAGCTTTCCTCAGAGGAGTCCCCACCAGGGACATCCTGGAGGCTGCCACCTGGACATCTGTTCACACCTTCACCAAACATTACCACCTGCCTATCTTCTCCAAATCCAGGGCAGAGTTTGGATCTGCAGTCTTGCAGGGCATCCTTGCCACCCCATAGTTTCCTTGACTGCCTCCACCCTTTTCCTCAGCTTTGGGAATCAACCCAAATATGATGACTGCAACAGTGAAACACGAAGAACATAGTACAATTGTGTACTTACCATAAATGTAGATGTTCAAGTGTATTCACTGTTGCAGTCCTGGTTTCCCTCCCTCCATCCCCCTCTTCTTTCTTCTCTTTTCTTACAGGGGACATATTGGAAAGAGGATGCCCTGTCCTTCACCTGGGTCAATCTATCGGTCTGTGCCTTTCTTCCACTACCTCTCATCCCCAGGGTACTGCTCAAAATAAAGGAGGAAAAAACAAGGACAATTCTTATAGCTCCAGACTGGCCTCACCAGCACTGATACCCCTTGCTGCGTAGCCGGTTCCCTCTGCCACCTTGGCATCTCCCTCAGATTCCAAGCCTCCTGACCCAGAGGGAAGGGGAATTCATGCATCCCCAATTGCAGACACTCAATTTGGCAGCTTGGCTTATTTCCTAACTCCTGATCAATCTGCCACCCTCAGCAAACAGGTTCTAGATGTTATACGTGAGGCCAGACGCCCTAGCACTAGGAAGTCTTATGCTGACAAATGGAAAAGGTTCTGCACCTGGATTCAGGCTAAGGGAGCCAATACGGCACAGCCCTCTGTCCCTCTCATCCTGGATTACTTAGCTGCCCTGCTACATAGTGGACTCTCTTTTTCTTCTATTAAAATTCATGCCTTTGCTATCTATGCTCATTTTCCTACTGAGCAGCCCTTTTTGTCACACCCTGTGATCAAACAGTTCCTAAGAGGGGCTAGCAAGTTAAGGCCACCCAGAAGAGCACCAACCCCAGCTTGTGACCTTAACTTTATGTTGGAAAAGCTCACCCCCCCCCCCCCCACACACACACACACACACCTTCGAACTCGCCTCTTCAGCAGAGCTAAAATTTCTCTCCTGGAAGACAGCTTTCCTTCTGGCCATCACTTCAGCCAAAAGGGTCTCCGAACTGCAAGCACTCGTGGCTGTGGAACCCTTCATCATATTCCATGCTGACAGGGTATCCCTCAGGACTAATTCATCCCAGCCTTCATGCCCAAGGTTGTGTCCAGTGTGGCTCTCAACCAATCCATTCATGTGCCCACCTTTTTCACTAACCCACAGAACAAGGGGGAAAGGATCTTGCACTCCCTAGATGTGCACAGACAGCTCAGATTCTATCTAGACAGGACTAAATCCTATAGAAAGTCTGATCAATTGCTGGTTAGCTTTGCTGCAGGGGCAGAGAGCAAAGCCATCTCCAAACAAACCATCTCCAAATGAATAGCACACTGCATCCATTTCTACTACAAACCACATGGAAAGCCTCCCCCCAAGGGGGTCAGGACTCATTCCACCAGAGCAGCCTCCACCTCTGCAGCTTTCCTCAGAGGAGTCCCCACAAGGGACATCCTGGAGGCTGCCACCTGGACATCTGTTCACACCTTGACCAAACATTACCACCTGCCTATCTTCTCCAACTCTAGGGTAGAGTTTGGTTCTGCAGTCTTGCAGGGCATCCTTGCCACCTCTGAGTTTCCTTGACTGCCTCCACCCTTTTCCTCAGCTTTGGGAATCAACCCAAATATGATGCCTGCAACAGTGAAACACGAAGAACAGAGTTACTTACCATAAATGCAGATGTTCAAGTGTATTCACTGTTGCAGTCCTGGTTTCCCTCCCTTCATCCCCCTCTTCTTTCTTCTCTTTCCTTACAAGGGACATGTTGGTATTTACTTTCTATGGGTGGGGTTCTTCCACCAGAACCTGCTTCCCACTTGGGGGCTTCTGACAGGTTAGGGCAAGAAAAACTGATGTAATGGTGTCAGCTGCCTTATTTTATACTACTAACAATCTGACGTCAGTCCTGAAGTGACAGCAACCGACAGAGAAATACTAAGCCTCTGGTATTCTGGCCGGCCGAGGGCTACCCTGGCAGGGATAACCCAAATGTAATGACTGCAACAGTGAATACACTCGAACATCTACATTTATGTTAAGTGTACACAACTGTACTTTCTCACATATAAGTAAATGGTCACCTTGGCAGCAGACTTTAGATGCACAGGTTATCTGGGTTACAGCATTTTCATAGTTGTCAAGATTGTCTTTTTGCATAAGCTCCAGAAAGTTTTTTTTTTCTTAGAGGGCATGTTCACTTTGAGATTATAAGGGGGTTGTGGATCTAATCTCCCAGGTAATACAACCAGTAATGGAAACATGCATTGATAGTTGCCATATCTCTTTATTGTTTTTTGCATGCTTTATCTAGAATCCCTGTAAAATGTGACATTAAGTTGACAGTTTATTGAGCTGTACTCATTTGTGGTAAATACCCTGTTTTGTGTCTATAGTTACTGTTTGTGTTGGCTACTTGAACTTATTTATTTTGCAATTTTCTCAGATAGTGATGTTTTATTAGTTCAGTGTAGGTGGGTCAGCATTATCTATATGTGTGTATGTATATATATATATATATATATATATATATATATATATATGTATTTTTTAAGCCTTTGTTGACCAGGTTAATCCCACCAGGCTGCTGGCTTCTTTTCAGAGAAGAACAAATTGGTATTTATACTACTAGATAATTTGGCCAGGACATCAGAAACTTCTCATAGTCCTTTTGCAAGCGGAGATGCTGTTTTTTGTGGGACATCCTGCTTCCAGTCTGGGTGCAGAGGTTGCTTGGAGAAACAGGAAGGAGTATGGCAAGTGTGGAAAGTATAGATGAGGTGGGTGGAAGTACAGTCAAGTGATAAATGATGGAATTATATGCAAATGTTGAGGAAGTTGATCCTTCACTGAAGGAAGTGGGGGTAGGTGCAGAGCTGTGTGAAGCAGTGAAGAGGCAGTGCAAGAAGGGAGAAACAAGTCAGGAGAACGCTGTAAAGGTTGTCATGCCTTTATAAGATTCAGAAATCTTGTTTCAGAAGACGTTATTCGAAGAAAAAAAGAGTTACGGGCAAGGATGTCTTACTACAACCCTCCAATCAGGAGGGGTGCAGGACGTATATTTAATTGATTTAATAAATCAAAGAGAGCTAGAGAGTGAAAAAGCCATATTGTGGGGGAAAATTATGAATAGCATACATGAATAAGTGAAAGAAATTAGAAGAAGATGATGTCATATGCACAGATAGTGAAAGAAGAGAAGAGAGGAAGATGGATTTGGCAAGGAAGAAAGTTTTACTAAGAATAAGCAGTAGGGGAAAAAAGAACTCAAAAGGTATGACATTTAGGATAATAAAATTTCACAGTTGGGCATATTATCTAAGAAGGTAAGAGCATTTATACATATTAATAAAGATACATTTTGTAACACTCTTTTTGAGTCAGGCCAGTACATGAAAAAGTTTTTAGAACAGTATGAAGTAAAGAAAAAGCGCAATCCATGGAACATGTATCTGAAAAAAGCATTTCATAGAGAGACAAGGTGACATTTAGGATAATAAAATTTCACAGTTGGGCATATTATCTAAGAAGGTAAGAGCATTTATACATATTAATAAAGATACATTTTGTAACGCTCTTTTTGAGTCAGGCCAGTACATGAAAAAGTTTTTAGAACAGTATGAAGTAAAGAAAAAGCGCAATCCATGGAACATGTATCTGAAAAAAGCATTTCATAGAGAGACAAAAAGTGACTTTGTGTGGAGTTCTGAACTGAAGTTGAAAAAGAAGAGTTAAAAGACTTTTTAAAAATCGCATTTAAATATGT
Organism: Protopterus annectens; assembly: GCF_019279795.1. Lineage (NCBI taxonomy): Eukaryota > Metazoa > Chordata > Ceratodontiformes > Protopteridae > Protopterus > Protopterus annectens. The sequence continues at coordinate 181,730,045 of NC_056726.1, forward strand.
TATGCACATTACAAAAGTTTATGATAATAGAGGTGTATGGACAAGGGGGTTGGGAAAGTGGTGTTATGTTGAAAATGAAAAAAATTATGCATATTCCAAGTATGATAACTGTAGAAGAAAATAAAGGTGCTGTGAAATATTGGGGCAACTAAAGACATGTTTCTTGTGTGGTAAGAATGATCATTTAATTAGCAATTATGGCAAATGAAGATGCTTTATTTGTGGTAAAGTTGGACATGAAGCTAAAACATGTGAAATGAAATTTAGAAAATGTGAACAAATGGGGCATTTATAGATAGATTGTAAGGAAAATACAAAAGATAAAGAGGAAAAGGATGATAGATATGAGCAAGAAAAAGTACAAGAACTATATACAGAAATACACCAAGAAAAAGAGCAGGAAGAACAAAAATGGTACAGGAAAATAGAGATGAAGACAAAATAATACATGAAAATAGAGAAAAAGAAAGGGAGGGAGAAATGGTAGATTCACTAAAGCGAAATTATGAACTGGAGCATGACTGAGTGAAAAAAAAATTTTTTAGGGGAAAGGGGTAAAAGATAAAAATGGAAGTTTAAGAGTGTAAGTATGAGAGAAAATAAAAAAGGTAAAGGATAGAAAAAATTAAATAATTAACAATAAAAGAAAGAAACTGAAAATTTTAACTATAAATGTGACTAGTATAAAGAATATCAAAAGAAGGGTGTATTGGAATAGTTTTCACTTGACATGGATATTATTATATTGGAAGATACAAGAATTCCAGTAGAATGGGGAGAGGTTACAAGCAGAAAATTTATAGGATGGTGAGATTATTTGGGGTATGAGAAAAGAAACGTGCTCAGGATTAGGTGTATTATGTTGACAGACAATAGGAATTTTAAATTAAACCTTAGTAATGTTGGGTAGAATATCAGTGATAGATGTAAGGTGGAAAAAGAATGTTTGTAGAATTATTGCACTTTATGCATATATGACAAAAATAAAGATAGCGTATGTTTAAAAAATCTAGATTATGTTAGTGTGAATATGGAGATAAGATTAATGGGGGACTTCAAATGTGACTTGAGAAAACAAAGAAAAGAGGGAGGTGATGTTAAGATAGAAATATTAAATAGTGGAAAAATATTTCTATGAGAGTGAACAGTGGACCTATAAAATATATAATAATAGATTATTTTATCATCTTGGAAAGTTTGAAAGTTATAAAAATTTTTTTTTTTTTTTGGAATGGTACGATTGAAAAAGAAAAAAGAGAAACAAAAATATAAATAAGTCATGAAGTGTTTAAAGAAGTAGTAAAAAATGAGAGAGTTTTTTGAAAGAGCGAGGAAGATATATGAAATGAATCAAGAGAAAATTAAAAAATGTTTAAACAAAGGAATTTTACAAGTAAAAAAGAAGAGGTTGCACCATATTTGAACACAATAATAAAAGAATAATAATCGAAATAAGAAGTGAGGAAGGAGAAAATGTTAAAATACAACAAGAAATAATGGAGGTAGTAAAATAATATATAGGTAAGACATTTGGAAAGAATACAAGAGAAGAAAAAAGTGTTGTTGTTGTGTCTTTCGGCTTTTCCCGGTTAGGGGTCGCCACAGCGGAACTCCGGTCCGCTAATGATTGGCAGTTGATTTTTACATGCTGAGTTGCTAGCCCTAACACACAACCTTCAACGAAGGTACGCCCATTCACGCATGTCTCCACGCAGAAGACACTCTACCTGAGAGTCGAACCGGTCAGCGTCTTACTGTGAGGCGACAATGCTACCACAGCACCACCACCACACTACAAGAGAAGAAAAAAGTGTAAAGTTAAAAATTAACTAAAGAGGACAATGAAGTGTTAAAAAATAATTGTGGAAGAAATGTGTTAAAAGAAGTAAATGTGAAATCAGCCACAGGATTGGATGGAATTGAGTATTAGATGTATAAATATATGAGAGAATAGCAGAGGTAGTATTTTGCAGAAGTATTAAATGAATGGTTAGAGAAAGGAGTAGGAAAAAAATAAATGTGAGTTGGAGCTATGACATTTATATAGAAGAAAGGAGAAAAAATATATATAAGAAACTGAAGACCAGTAATGTTACTTAACACAAATCATAAAATATTTATGAAAATAATAGACAAAAGATTAGAAAATAAAACAAAATACTTGAATAAACACTATTTGGAAAAAAGGGGGAAGGAAGTCAGTAATGCTGATGATAATGAGAGAAATTGTAGATGATACAATAAATAGGAAGGTTAAAGGTAAAATTGTGGCAGGTGATTTGACTAAAGCATTTGATGAGATACAACATGAAACTTTATAGGATATATTCAAAGATTATAATATAAATGATAAAATAATAAAAATATTTATTTCATTGTATGAGAATAATAAAGTGAAAATAGTGGTAAATTGATGGCTAAGTCAAGAAATAAATATAAGAAGTGGTATAAGGCAGATATGTCCAGCAAGTAGTATTTTATTTGCATTGACTATGAATGCATTGTTTAGTAAGATAAATAGAATCTTAAAAGTAGCAGGATATAGGTCTTTTATACTACCAATGATTTTGCTTATGCAGATGCTATTGTTTTAATGACTAAGCATAAAGAATGGATGGAAGAAGGAATTAAGCAACTTAATCAATATTTAAAGGTTATTGATATGTGCATAAATAAGGACAAAAGTAAAGGTTTAGGAACAATAGATAAACTAGGAGGTATTCAGTTTAATAAAGAAATAATAGATATATTAGGTATAACATTTGCAATTTATTTATATAGAATGCAGCAGTGGGATAATATAATACAAAAAGTAAGGAATATATGTTTATTCTAGAGAACAAATAAGTTGACGTATAACAAAAGTGTATTTAATCAATTCTATCTTATTAGGAAAAATGCACATTTAGCAAGTGTGTTAATGGGGTTCCCCTTCATAACATCGTAGCCCATTTCATCAATTCTGAAAATGGCATGACCAAAACATAGTAAGTGAAGAAGCACAAAGTCCCGGAGCATCATCATTCCCCTTCAGGAAAGTAACCACTTGGCCACCAACAAAAAAAACACAACCAGTAGCAAATTACACCCATCAAAGTGGGGGGCTTCGCACCCCCCCAAACACACAGTCCCCCTACTTAAATATACCAACTTCGAGATTGCACTCCAGTGGAGAAAGGGCAAAGTTCATCACGGTCGCCAAGGGGTTACTTTCCCAAAGAGGAACGACAATGTTCCGGGACTTTGTGTTTCTGGACTTCTGACATTTTGGTCATGCCATTTTCAGAGTCGACAAAGTGGGCTGAGACATTAATGATGGTAAACCATTTATGGTATCTGCAAAGTATGAAAAAGAATTAATGTCAATTGTGTTCTCATTTATATGGTGATCAAGATAAAACTTAGTGAGTAGAGGGGTGTTATATGTCAAAGAAGAGGAAGGAATGTTAGGTTTAATTAATCCTGTTGTCCATGTAGCCTCATTGAACTTATACAGAGTGTTGACATGGTTAAAAGATGGTGATAGATCTTTGATAAGTTTATTAATAAAAGAAAAATATAAGGAAATATGAGGAAGGGTGAGCACACTGAAAAGACAGAAAGGATATCTGAATAAGGAAATGAAAGAGTATCAAGAAATAATTTAGTTAGGAAAAATGTATGTATATAATAGAGAAAAGTAGGAAAGAATGGTACTGAAATACAGTGAATAAATATTATTGTATTTATGCATTGAAACAACTAGAACATGAAAAAAAAGAAAAGCCAGGAAAGAGAGCTTTAGGTGGTGTAAAACATGTTATGAATGCAGAGTTTACCAAGTTACCAGTGAAAGTTAATATGCCATATAAAATACAAGAAAAAGTATGTCATTATTGTGATAACATTGAAAGTACAGAACATGTTTTCTTAAGTTGTAAAAGTATGAAGGAATTGTGGGAAAAATTATGTGAAAATAAGATTGTGGAAGGTATTAAAGGTATAATAGACATAAATATGAATATGTTAGAAAAAGAAGTTATGTACTCACCATAACGTTCCATGTGAGTTGTTTATCTCGCCTTTATTCTCACTGATGGGTTCGGAGCCGATCCTCGGCTCCAACATGGCCGATAGCAAAGCTCAAGGTTTGCCAGTAGCTTGAGACCAAGCCCCTTATCCAGTGATGCTCCGCTGGAATCACCTCAGATCGTGTTTGCTGCGTGTATATATACCCCTGTAAAGGGTGCACTCCCCAAGAAGGAAGAAGAAGTATTGAACAACCAGGATGATACTAGCCTCTAGGTCAACTGTCAGCCAGGAGGGGGATGGAGGGAGGGACGTGAGAATAAAGGCGAGATAAACAACTCAAATGGAACATTTTGGTGAGTACATAACTTCTTTATGTGAAGTTGTTAAATCTCGCCGTTTATTCTCACTGATGGGTAGCGTCCCTAGCACCCTCAATCCTGGGTGGCTCATGGGAGTACATTTTTCAGGACCGTAGAACCAAAGGAAGACCTGTCCCTGGAAGCCTTATCCACTTTGTAATGAGTGATAAAAGTATGAGGTTTAGACCAGGTGACTGCAGCACAAATGTTATCAGGGGGCAATTTAGCTTGAAAAGCAGAAGACGTAAAAACGGCTCTGGTTGAATGAGCCTTTATTTTGTGTGGAAAAGGTATGTTAGCAGTTGCATGAACAAATAAGATACAATCCGATAACCATTTTGAAAGGGTTGTTTTAGCCACTGGTCTACCTTTTCTGGCTTCCGAAAAGGATACAAAAAGTTGATCTGATTTTCTAATATCCTTAGTTCTATCAAGATAAAATCTGAGCTGTCTGTGCACATCAAGTTTGTGCAGCATGTATTCTAATTTGTTGGAATGGTTGGGAAAAAAGACTGGCAACTCAATGACCTGATTGATATTAGACTCAGAACAGACTTTAGGCAAAAAGGAGGGGTTTGTTCTGAGAGATACTCTATCAGCATGGAAAATCATATAAGGAGGTCTGATAGATAATGCTTGAAGTTCTGACACTCTGCGGGCAGAAGTAATGGTCACTAAAAAAATAGTTCTCCAGGACAAAAAATTTGAGATCACAAGCTGATGCTGGTTTGAAGGGGGGAAGAATTATTTGAGATAGCATACAATTCAAATTCCAGGGAGCATAAGGGATTTTGACAGGAGGCTTCATGTGAAAAACATCTTTGAGAAAAAACTTAGATAACTTATGGGCCATAATATTTAACCCATCCAATCCAAGGTGGAAATTAGCTAACTGAACCTGAACTGTGGCAGCTGCTGCTCCTTCCTTAAAAATCATTGTCAAAAACTCTAAAATGGATGACAAAGGAGCTCAGAAAGGGTCAATTTTTTGTATACTGGCCCAAATAGAGAACCTTTTCCACTTATTGCGATATAGTTTTCTGGTGGATGGCTTATGAGAAGACAATAGAATTTGTCTTGTGTAATCTGAGAGTGAATGAAGCCTGGCTATTTGTGGAAGTGGATCAGCCAAGCAGTCAGCTTTAGAGACTGCAATGAAGGATGGAGGTCCCCTGACGGGTGTATCAAGAGGTCTGGAACTGGGTCCAGGAACCATGGATCCTCCAGCAGATGATGGTGAAGAAAAGGGAACCAAATCTGTTGAGGCCAATGGGGGGCTATAAGGATAACAGTCCTTCCCAGCGACTTTGCTTTCTGTAAAAATCTGGGTATCAATGGAATTGGAGGGAATGCATATAGGAGACCCGGAGGCCAATCGTGTACGAGTGCATCTCTCGGGGGATGTTCCAGAGGTGGTATTAGGGCAAAGTAGCTTCTGCATTTGGTATTGATGTGACTGGCAGAGAGGTCGCAGCAAGGCTGGCCCCATTTGTGGAAAATTATGTCCGCAGCGTGTTGGTTGAGAGACAACTCATGAGGCAACAGGATTGCCCTGCTCAGCTTGCCCACTATCACAATGGATTTTCCCGGGATGTGCGTGCGTTGCTAACAGAAAATGCTGGGATGACACAGCCCATTGCCATACCCTGAGAGCTTCTCGACAAAGGGGATAAGACTTGGTTCCGCCCTGTTTAAGTACCAGACCACTAACATGTCTGTCTGGATTGCAGTTGTCCCTAGAGGAAGAGAGTCCTGAAGGTACTGCAACGCTAGAAGTACTGCTCTCAACTCCAGAACATTGATATGCAGATGTGACTCTTGATCCATACATTGGCCTTGGTCAGTCTTGCCCTGAAAATGCCCCCCCACACACACCCTATCAGGGAAGCGTCCGTGGTCATAGTGGCTACTGGAGGGAGGAGTACAAATTGTGACATGAAGAGACGTCAGCCACCACCGAAGGTCCCTCTTGCAAGAGTTTGTGATGAGAATCATATGGTTCATTGGCAATTTCTGGTAAGACCATTGAGCGAACAGGAGCCATTGAAGAATTTGCATATACATCCTTGCAAGTGGAATGGCTAGAATTGCTGCCGCCATCAAACCTAGTACCTCAAAGATCTCTGCGGTTGTAGCTCTGTTCTTCGACACCAATGAATTGATGTGTTGGTGAAGAAGTGAGACCCTTTGACTGGAAGACGTAGAGTGCTGGTTGAGGTATCTAACTCTGCTTCTATAAAGACGGTATGCTGCGATGGCAACAAGGCAGACTTTTTGAAGTTGACTGTAATGCCTAAGTGGTGGCAGAGTGTCAGCGTAGATTGTGTTGCCTGAATCAATTGATGCCTGGAGGTGGCAGTGAGGAGCCAATCATCTAGATATGGAAACACCTGGAATCCTAGACGCCTCAGGTGAGCCATGACCACTGCCATGCATTTGGTGAACACTCTGGGGGCTGTAGTGAGACCAAAGGGCAGGGCTCAAAACCGGTAGTGATTGGCTCCCAGCCGGAAATGCAGGTGATCTCTGGAGTGTCTGTCCATCTTTATGTGGTAGTACACTTCCTTGAGATTGATGGAGCACATCCAATTGCCTTTCCCTAGAAAGGGAAGAATGGCCTGGGCGTGACCATTCGGAACCTCTCTTTTTTTACAAATTGGCTGAGGCTCCCTGTGCTTTTCGGAACCACATCTTTCTGCCCTTAGGGCCCTTGGGATAGAGCCGAGTAGGGGTAGAAAAACGGACTCCAGCGGCAGATAGAGTCTTGCCTTCCTGCTCACACCTGGTTAGAGGTTCTTTTACCTTGGGTCCAAACAGGGATGAGCCATCAAATGGGGTGTTGATAAAGGAAGACTTGAAAGGCTCCGCAAAGGACCAGAGAGGCATCCAGGCTTGTCTGCACAGGGCAATGCCTGAACTAGTGGCTCTACTCAAACCATCAGCTGCGTAAGATATGAGACACATGGATGAGTTCACAATCAAGTTTATGGTAGCAAGCTGGGTGTTAACTTTGTCGGCAACCCCTGCAGCTACCATACCCTGGAGAGCATCTCCTAGCTCTTTCAGGAGATCTCTTTGTAGTCTTATAAAATGGGTTAAATAGTTCAGTGATCGAAGGGAAAAAGTCGTTGAACTAAACATGCATTTCCCTTATCTATCCATGATCCTGGAATCTCTGTTAGGAGGATGGATAGATGAGGACGTCTCAGACGTTTCCTTTTTGGTGGCTGCCGCCACCACCATGGCATCAACAGGCACTCCCTTAGTCAAAAAAGCTTTGTCCACTGGGCAGAAATGAACTTATTTGGCTTCCGAGGGACAGGTTCCATGGCCTCTGGAGACTCCCACGCCTTACAAGAGATCAGCTCCATGAGCTCATCCTAAGGCAGAGACACCCAAGAGGTGGAAGGTTAAGACCCGAAAGCCTTCAAGAGCACTGACTCATCTTCAGTAGGGCTTTTGGACTGCCATCACCCCTCTGATTAAGGATCTCTAATATCTCCGCAAAGGAGATATCCTCAAAGGGGGGTCAAGGGGACCCTTCTGACTTATCCAAGTCAGTGTCAGATGTCAAAGATTCCTGTGGGGAGTCCAAGTGCCTCCTCTTGCACAGTCTCTTCCTGGGTACCTCCTCAGTGGGGGCATCTGGGGAGGTCTCAGAAGAGCAGGGGGCATCCTGTGGGGCTACTTGAAGCTCAGGGTCTCTACGCTTGGGTTGACTGGTAGAAGCAGCAGTGGACACAGGTGCTTGAGGGGAGGAGGAAGCCAGACCTAATGCTGATGATGTCTTTGGAGACAGGACTCTCCTCATGGCATCAAATGCACCATGGCTCTGACGAGAAGAGGTAGACAGATCCAAAGGGACCGTCCGATCCTCCCGCACCGAGGCCATGGGCTCCGAGCCGGAGGTAAGAGCCGAGCTCATCTGAGCCGAAGCCCTGAGAGGAAGAGTCGGCACCGACAAATCGGTACGACTATCCTGTCCGGACCCGACAGGAGAGTGTCAGCTCCTAGAGTCCTCGGTCAGCACCGAGGACGTCCGAGTAGATGGAACAGATAACACCATAGCAGGTCTCTGCTCCACAGGCTCAACAACCGTCAGGTCGGGCTCCTCCGGCTCCGAAAGTCCATTACGGCTCGGAGGAGGAGCAGTCAAGTCCGGGTTAATGGTCTTCCATTCCGACAAAGGCGTCAGAGCCAACAACAATTTGGCAAGGCCTGGTGCCCGTAAAAGCTTTTGCACCAACCGGTCCATATCCAGATCTGAGAGGCTGACAGAAGACTTCGAGGAGTGCACCAAGGGTGCTGATTGGAGCAGAGGAGATGAAGGAATCTCAGAAACTGGCTCCAAAGCTGTGAGCTGGCTCTGAACAGAAGGGACACTCTGTTCCAAGGGCAGTGGAACCGATGATCCTACACCCTCCATTATTTTAGCCTTTTTCGATACTTTGGAGTCACCTGAAGACTTGGATGACTTTGAGGATTTACTAGCACCATCCTGGTCACCCAGTGCTTCGGAGAAGGGGTGCTGAAGTAAACCCCTATTCACCAATTTCCTCCTCCTCTCTAAAAGTACCCTGGAAGAGAAGGAGTGACAGATGCTACAAGAGTCTTGGAGGTGTAATGCCCCCAGACAATAAACACACTGAACGTGCCCGTCAGCGACTGACATTTTTTTGTCCACAATCCGGACATTTTTTGAAGCCAGATTTAGGATGTGGCTTCTCTTTCTCATCAGACATCTCTTTTTTAATTTTAGACAAATTTAAACAATAGAAAAAACACACTCAAGAAACTATTTAACAACTGCTGCTAATAAATGGTTAAATACAAGGCCAACTACTAGGCCAACTCTACAGAAAAGACCAAGCCAACACAGTGCACTTATCTAAATCTAAGTCTAAATCTATATAGAATATATATATATATATATATATATATATATAAACTATTCTAACAAGAAAGTCAAAATAAAAGTTTTTAAAACTAGACAAATCTATCCAATAAAATTGGTCCGAGCTATCTGGAACACCGAGATCTGTGCCGCGGCAAACTAGATCTGAGGTAATTCCAGCAGTGCATCATGGGATAAGGGGTTTAGTCTCGAGCTACTGGCAAACCTTGAGCTTTGCTAGCGGCCATGTCGGGGCCGAGGATCGGCTCTGAACCCATCAGTGAGAATAAACGGCGAGATTTAACAACTTCACATTATGGGTATTATGGTAATAAAGGACAGAAAGAGTCTAAGAAAATTGATAAAAAGTTTTTTTATATTATACGAACTATATAAAACGAAATATTCAATTACATAAAATGTAATGGATCTTGTTGGAAATATTGAAGAAGATACGATTTTGGTTGTGGAATAAAGGGTGGGGAGATAAAGAATGTAAATCATAAAAAAAGATGAGAATGTAGTAAAATGTAAGTAGATTGTAAAGTGAAAATGCTAAAAAAATGTATGTAATTGTAAATAATGTATAATATGTAAATATGATATGGTGTTTAATAAAGAACCCCTACTCTTTTTGATAGGTGCCATGTGATCTTTTACATCCACTTGAACTAACACCAGTTCAAGCAGATGGGACTAGGGTTTAACATCTCATCCAAAGGACTGCACACTCAGGAATACAGCCACCCAGTAATACTGCATTGCACTTCATTGTCAGCAGTTTAATCAACTGGAATGGAAATAGAACCCTAGCCTTCTGTATTACAGCACCAAAGCATGTGGGTTATGTGTTCATAAGATCATAGGAGATTAGTAAGTTGTCGACCCGGAGGTCATTTTAAGCCTAGCCATTTCAACTCGCTGTAATACTGTAGAAGGTACTAGTCAGTACCCAAGATTGCATTTAGTGATGACTGCCCATGTCCAGGAGGGTTGTGGGCACTATCCCTGGTAAGAATTTACAGTGCCCCATCCACTAGTCCAGGTTCTTCTTGAACAGTGTCATAGAGGTGCTCTATTTCACATTATTTAGCAGCCTGTTCCAAAGTTGTGGCAGTCGCTGTGAGATAAATCTGTCCCTCCAGCATGTCCTATTTAAGTGATAGGCCATATTTATGTCCCTGGAACGGGTAGCCCTAGACCCATTTGATTTACAGATATGCAGTAAGTCCATTAGGTTTTGGTCTTAGGTTGCTGTGTAGGTAAAGCATAAATCTCCCCTAAGAAGTCTATATGATATGGAGTATAGTGACAGGGACTTTAGTTCTGTGTAAAGCAAATCCTGGTGGCCCTTGATCTTCTTTTTGAGAAACTTCAGAGGTCTCTTTAATTGCTGGAAGGGCTTAGTATGGTGCATACCGAATGGGGCATTATACTCAGTTATGGGTCAGATAAGTGCCGAGTATAGGGGGGTTATAACTTCTTTTGCTCTCAAGGTGATGCCTTTACTAATCAAGTGAGCTACATTGAAAGCTTTCCTTACAACGGTAGATACATGGTGGTTGAAGTTAAGGTTGTGGTCGGCCTGTGATCCCAGGTTCTTTACCACTCCATGGGTACTTAGAGCATTGTTGTTGATTTGATAGCGTGAAAGGACATTGTTTGTGCCAAAGGGAATGATGATGTATTTCTTTGCATTCAAGTTTGAGACCGTGAGTAATACACCAGTTTTTGGTCTGTGTGTGACCCTCCTGGAGTTTACCGACGTCATTTGGGGATTCAGTGATTGCACCTAGTTTGCAGTCATCTGCAAACTTGGTCAGCCACAACCATTTAGTTTTGACCAGAACTTCTGAGAAGTATATACCAAACAGTTGGGGGCCCAGCACTGACCCCTGTGGCACCCTATGGTAACAGGTCTGCTGGTTGATGTGGAGTCACCCACTTTGATAGTGTGTGTCTGGTTAGTGAGCCAGTTGGCAACCCATCTTACAACGAAGGGTTTTCCATTCAGTTTGCTAAGTTTATTAATAATGCCTTAATGCGGGATTATGTCGAAAGCCTTTGACAAGTCGAGGTATGTATGTGCACAGATTTGCCCTCATCAGTGGCCTTGGTCACACTTTCAAAGAAATCTACCAGATTTAACAGGCAGGATCTGCCCTTCACAAAAGCCAAATTGGGTAGGATCCAGGGTTTAGAAGTCACCTATGTCTTTATTTATAAAGGTCATAATAATATGTTCCATGGCCTTACAAGATGAGGCTGGTCAGGCTTATGGGTCTATAATTCCCTGGGTCTGTTGCTAGGCTACCTTTGTGGAGGGAATAACTGTAGCTGTTCTCCATTCCACAGGAACAAAGCCTGTGGTTAGGCTGTAACTGAAAAGGGTACTTAGTGGTGATGCTAGTTTATGTTTTAGCTTGTTTAGAAGACACTGCTATATGCTGAAATTTTACTTCTGTATCCCTCTTCTGCAAAGTTTATTTCATTATAATACGTTTACACATGATTTAAATGTTCTCATTAATTTCCTGCTTTGTACGTTAATGTCTTTGGGTTCTTGCCAAATGTTTTATGTTTGAAATAGAAAGGAAAAAAAAATGCAAATATAGCATATGATTAACCAAGTTAAAAAAAAAGTTTTTTTGCCCCCAGATTCTGTGGCTTTTTCAATGTTTACTATGTTGGAGGCTGACACATCTGTTTGGTAGACTTCAGTGTCAAGGAGCATTGGTCTGTTTTTGCAGTGCTGGAGGAGACACGTCCACTGTGGGTGCCTAAGTTCAGCATAAACCAGGCACTTTCATCAGTACTAACAAAGAAACTGAAATGGATTTTCACAGGAAGAGTACTAGAATGCAGGAATCTGTGCCATGGGCTTCCATGGGTAAGAGCCTGAAAATCTATGTTTCAAGGCTGTCTGTTTCTGCTGCAGACACACATCTCTACTGACCTCTCATATTACTGATGCAGATTATAAGAGGTTAGCAGAGGACATACTTTCATCTTCTGCATACAGGTCTTTGGTAACTATATCACTACTATGCATAGGTCAGAGAACAAATTTTGAACAGTCATTCCTATATTTGTACTTATTTAATGTCTTCTGAAATGCAAAAAGATAGAAGCCCTTCCTCTGTATCATTAAATGAGAGTAAGTGCAGCTTTAAATTTCAACACCTCTCTCTCCTCAGTACAGCATTTTAAATCACAAAGAACGGTCTTCAGGCTCTTCTAAAGATACCAGTTTTAATGAGCCTATTAAGCATTTATCGTCATCATCATCATCATCAGCCCCCCCCCCCCTTCCCATTTCTATGTGGAGTTGAGGTGATGAGTCATCTCTCACTGTATATCTTGATTCAGAGCCACTTTCCTACCTTTGAAAGAATTGCCTAACTATCACAGGTCTTCTCTCACATAATACATCCATCTCTTGGCTGGACATCCACATCTCCTCTTGCCTTTTTCCTATTTCTCTAAAATCATGTTTATCAAATCATCTTCTGCTTTCCTGCACATGTGAACAAATCACTGTATTATGTTCTCCTTGACCTTCTCTACAGTTGGAACTACTCTGGCTCCCCTGGTGCCCTTATTTCTTCATCTGTCTTGCAATATTTATCCTCCTTTTTCAGGTACTTAATCTCCATCACCTCAAACTTCCTCAGCTGCTCTACATTCAGTGACCAGGTTTTTGTGCCATACAGAAGCACTGGTCATACCACTGTTTTACATACATTATTCTTCACCTTCGTTTGCATTCTTTTGTCATACATTACCCTCTCAGTTTGTGCCAGTTGACTGCAGGATGCGTGATTCTAGCTTTGACTTCCTCATTCTGGCTTCCTTCCTCCGCAGTCACACCTTTCAGGTAGTCCAAGCTGTTAATGTGTTCTACTATTTTCTCTTCTTTCCCAACTTTCAGTTTCTTTTGATTTTCCCTTTTTGCTGCCATGGCCGTCATCTTCTCTGTACACAGTTTTATCCCATGTGCTTCAGTTTTTGCATTCCACACCTCTGTCATTTGCTGAAATTCCTGTTCAGACTCTATTTATAGTGCCGCAGCAGCTTTGTTGATCTGTACTTTCGAAATTGTTTGCTTATATAATCCATAATTTTCTCAGTTTAACCATGATAACTCTTCCCATTTGGTCCAAGTAAGTATTCACTACTTAAAACCTAGCCAAGTTTCATATTATTGTAAATGCAACCCTCCCTTGACCTTCAGGAAGGGGCCACCTGCCTAAATTCCTGGGCATTTAAATTTACGTTCATAGTCTTCTATAGTGTGAGTCATTCAAGCAGACCAAATGTACTGCAAACCTCTTAAGATATCTCAGAAATCTATACCTTTAACAGGCTTTGATATCCTATTCACATTCCATGTAAAAGCCTTAAGCACTCCCATAATTAAGTTTTTGAGTTGCTAATCAAAATGTTGCCCTTGCATATAACAAAACTAGATCCGAATCTGCTTACACCCTTGTCTCCAAAGGAAGTGAAGAAGATAAAAGTCCCTTTGTTAAAGTTATCTACATCCTGGAAGCCCTTTACTATGTGGGAGCATAGTATTGAAGTGGTGATGAATATCTGCTGGGAACTATTAGGAGTCTTCAGTAGTGACTTTTTTACAGACTCAGCCTAAGTCAGTTTAGTGCCTGCTGGTTTAACTGAGGAATTCTGGTTTACACAGGCATATTGTACAAAGGTGTACAGGCACTCTGCCCACTACAGGTTATATGCTGATGTTCTGTATAGTAATTCATTAATATGATTCAATGGTCTTAATGATTGTATAAAAGCAGTTCCAGTTCTTTATGAATTGTGCACAGGAGAACATTATATATAAAGGTGCAGTGGTGTACATGCACTCTGGTCCCCAGTTCACTCCACTGTCTCCCACAGCCCAACAGCTACTGTACTTAGCTGTGTTGCATAACGGAGCAGCACAGTATGGTAGAGAACATCTATGTACAAAGGTATGCAAATGTTTGTACATAGATATACCTGCTGTGTTGCATTCTGTCATTGTGCCTTACTGTGATTCATAAAGCTATCTCAGTAATTAGGCATGACAGCAGAACTAGACTCATTACCATAATATGGTAATGAGGAAATCTGGTGCTGTGCAAGCTACCATAAGCAACAGCTTTCCAGTATCACTGTATGCGGAGGTAGGACAGGTTTACTTGAGGTAGCAAGTCGGTCTGTACCATTGGGGAAATTCATTACCAGTTGAGATTTTCCTGTCATGCAACAGTGATGTTTCCTGTTTTGTTTGGTTAGCAGTAATGTGTTGCTCAGGACTGCATGCTGAACTACATATTATCATAGTAGGGAGGTTACTTCAGTGCAAAATACAGCACTATTGTATTATCAGTTTGCAGGCTAGATTTTTATGTAAATTATAAATATTATGGCACCCTAAAACAAAGAACTTTGTCCACTATAATAACTCCATTTTCTTAGACCACAGCAGTCTCATTGGTGCTTTCTCCTTTAACCGTTTTTAGCAGTCTGCTGTCTCTCTTCCTTAAGTTTATTTCTCTTCTTGTGTAACTACTTTGAGTTCTGAGCCATTAATTTTCCATAGCAGCACTACTGCATTCTGGCTTACTTTTTCACATTGTTTTGTTGATCTGTGGGGGGTTAGGGTAGCCTTTGGACTTTAAATTTCAAAGTCCATAGAAACCTCCTTACATTATACAGTTGTTCAGTCAAGTGCAATTTTTTGCTATCACCATTAGTCAAGTTGAGGTGATATTAGACTAACTCTCCTACTAAAACTGTGTCCTAGAGCAACAAAATCAAGACTTTCATCTACTAGCTCAGAGGCCTTTTAAACTAGAACAATGCAACAGTATCAGTGCAGTGACTATGTCCATTACTAATAAGGCAGAAACTGGCAAAACAAAAAAGTAACTGGAACCATGCGCAGGGATAAAACAGCAGTTTGTTTAAAAAGTATAAAGTCCACAACTTACTTGAAAAGTTGCTTTTGTAAAAAGTAAGAGATGTTTATTCCAAAAATTTAAAATCCATAGCATACTTAAAGAGTTGTGTTGCAAGTGCAGAGAACACTTTCACCTAGACAGGCTTCTTCAGGCAAAAATCTTAACTCATTGTGTTTAGCTTATATAATCAAGATGTAGTCACATGATCAAATCACAAGTTAAAACTGTAGTCGCATGATCAAATCAAGTTAAAACTGTAATCCCATGATAAGATTAAACTAAAATATAAAAAAATGTATAAAATTGTGTGTAAAAAAAGTATATTTATAAGTAACAATGAACAGTTAGAAATAAAAAGTAAAAAATAAGTGATAACACTACTTATGAAGTTTTGATTTTTAAAACATATATATAAGCAAATACAAGAAGTTCAGTGTATCTGAGTATGGAAATACTTCAAATGGGGCTTGATGGTAACCATGTCATTTAAGCCTGGGGGTATGTGTTCCTTAAATCTAAAAATCCATTACAGTTCTATCGTCTCTGTATGGAATTTTAAATCACCACCTCTGAGTGGTACATGTATAACTTGCAGAATAGAAAATTTAAAGGTATGAGTTAGATCTTTATTAAGAGTATGTTTGTATAAAGCATTTGTTTGAACACTTCTCCTGAAGTCTGACGAGTTGACCTATTCTCTTGTTTAGTTTTCTATTTGTCTTGCCTATGTAAAATGCTTTGCACTTAGTGCAGTTTGCTGTGTGTATTAAGTGCTTGGTGTTACAGTTGCTAAATGCTCTTAGTTTAAAAGCAGTGTCTTTGATTGGATGTTTAACAAACACGTCAGTATTAATATATTTGCAGAAAGTACATTTTTGCATTCCTTGCGTACTAATGTAAATGTAAGATGTATTTTTGTATGCTGTTTATTACAAAGAATGTTTTTTTTTTAAGATACTAGCTCTCATATAACTAAAATTTGGTAAATCAGATACAATGTTGCTTAGCTCAGAAATCTCAGTTAAAAGAGACCAGTATTTGTTTAATAATGTTCTCTATAGCTGGTGTACTTCTATCATGCGTAAGAGTGTATCTTAGTTTGAAATGATTATGACTAGTGGATGATCTTGCACCTCTGTTAGTGGTTAGCAGGGGTGTGTTCTGTGGATCTCTTGTTTATAATGTCTAGTTTAATTGTCTTAACTTGCTGACTACAACTTCTCTGTATGAATTCTAAAAGGAACCATGGGCTTCAAATGCAGTGATCAGTGTGATAGAAAAATGCTCAACGTGGATAATCATTCATCCTGTGTGTATTGTCTAGGGGTACCGCACCATTCTGTGAAACACCCTTGTGAAATTTGCAAAGGCTTCAGCTCCTGTACGTTAGCGGAACATAAGAACAAGTTAATATTGAAAGGTCTATTGAAATCTCCTTTTGGGGAGGCTATCTCTGAGTCAGAGGGCTCACCCCCTCCTCAGAGAGAACATAAAAAGAAGAGCAAATCCTTGCCCTCCTCTCCTCATGACACTGAAACTAAACAGTTGGAACTAAAACCAAAAGTCCTTCAATTGGTAATATCCTCGGCTCTGTGGCCTAAACCTTCAACCTTGGCACTAACTTTGGTTCCAAGACAACAACCGGCTTCGGTGTTGTCTTCTTTGTCACCTATGTCCGCACCAACTATGGCTCTGACAATTTCTTCAGCAGTGGCACTGGCCCACCTTTTGGCACCAAAAAAGTTGTCCCAGATCCAGTCACTTCCCCCCTCCCTGTACTTCATATTGGTCTTTTGACCTTGGTGCCAAACGAAAGGTGAAATCACTCCTCAGACCAAATATTCCCCCTTAGTGGAACCATTTTTTGGCCAGCAATACAGCCCCTTTTTAGAGCACCCAATTTCACCTTCGGGGATGTCCACCCGCTCTTGCAAGAGTCTTTCAGAACTTGATATAGTGAGGCTCGTGGATCAGCTCTTGGCAGATATGGGGATATGGTGTTTCCATATCTAGACAATTGGCTCCTCACCACCCCAACCAAGCATCTACTAGTCTCAGCGATCCATTATACCGTATGTCTCTTGAAACAAGGAGGGATAACAGTAAACAAAGACAAATGCAAACTAATCCCATTTCAAAGACTGGAGTTCATAGGAGCAGAATTTGATACCCAATCTTGCCTAGTCTGTCTTCTTTTTCACAGGATACAGAGACTCAAATCGCAATTCCGAGTGATACTCAGTCAAGACAGTGCCAGCTCGAGCAGTCCTTCAACTACTAGGGTCCATGGCAGCATCTATAACAATGGTCCCTCTGGCAAGACTACACATGAGGCTTCTTCAGTAGCTTTTGCTAACACAATGGTCCCCTTTGAATCTCTAAATGACATTTCAGATCAGGATAACAAATTGGCGAAAACAAGACTTATGTTGGTGGATGAAGCCAGAAGAGAACCTATTGGAGTCGACCTTTCTCCCCTTCTTAGCCCAAAGCCATAGTGACCACGGATGCCTCCCTGATCGGGGGGGGGCACTACCAGGGAAAGACTGTCCAAGGCACTTGGTCATCCATAGACCCCAATCTGCATGTCAGTGTTCTAGAACTGAGAGCGGTGCTTCTAACATTGCAAGCATTTCAATCTGTTCTCCCTTC
This sequence comes from Protopterus annectens, assembly GCF_019279795.1. Taxonomy (NCBI): domain Eukaryota; kingdom Metazoa; phylum Chordata; order Ceratodontiformes; family Protopteridae; genus Protopterus; species Protopterus annectens. The sequence goes on from NC_056726.1 coordinate 181,747,921, forward strand.
CGGAATAATTACCATCCAGTCTGACAACATATCAGTAGTCTGGTACATCAACAAACACAAACAAGGCAGAACCAAGTGCTATCCATTGTGTCAAGAGGCCATGAGAATTTGGCAGTGGGCGATAGCTTCCATCCGCTTTCTGACAGCAATGCACATTCCCAGGTATTCCAACATAATCACAGACAAGTTGAGCAGATTCATACATCTGCCTCACTAGTGGTCCCTCAATCCTGTCATAGGGAAAAAGATATTCAGTCACTGAGGCCAGCCTTGCTGCGATCTGTTTGTATCCCCCACAAGTTTCAAATGCAGCAGCTACTTTGCCCTAATTCCCCTGAAGGAGGAGTCCCAGAGGGACGCTCTTGTACACAATTGACCCACAGGACTTCTTTATGCTTACCCTCTACTCCCACTGATCCCCCAATTCTTGATGAAGGCTCATCGGTTGAAAAGCAGAGAAATCCTCATTGCACCCTGCTGGCCACAACAAATTTGGTTCCCCTTTCTTTGGCCTCACCTACTACAGCAACCTTGGATTTTGGATACAACTCTGAAACTACTATCGCATCCACAGGGATTGACATATCCAAATTTATCGAACCTTGAGCTGACAGCTTGGTTCCTCCACTTCTGGTGATTGCCAGGCAGAACAACCTGTCCTCCCCTGTCCGTCACATTCTTCTGGCTTCCCATAAACCACCCACCAGGAAACTTTATCTCAGTAAATGGAAGAGATTCATTATTTGGTCTCGCGAAAAGGGAATAAATCCCTTTTCGGCACCGCTGTCGATGGTTTTAGATTATCTATCTAATCTCCTTCATTCTGGAGCTGCAGCTTCTTCCATTTGAGTAGACCTGGCAGCAATTTCTAACTTCCACAATGGTTTGAAGGCTCCTCCTTAATCTCTCACCATCTCTGTAAAACCTTTTTGAAGGAGTTTTACATATTAGACCCCCCTTCAAACAACCGATTGAGCCATGAAATTTGACACTGGTTCTGTAAGCCTTGACTCACCCTCCTTTTGAATCTGCCGCCAGTTGTGACTTAAAATTTTTATCCTGGAAAACCGTATTCTTGGTGGCCATTACTTCAGCTAGACGTATTTCTGAGTTACAAGCCTTATGTATAAAACGTCCCTACATGGTCATCCATAAGGACAGAGTATCACTACGGACTAATCTCTCCTTTTTACCTAAGGTTATTTCTGATTTGACTATTAGTCAAACAATTGATTTACCAGTCTTCTTTCCAAATTTCTGTAATAAAGGAGACTATTCATTGCATTTGCTTGATGTGCACAGGCAACTGCTTTTTTACCTCGACAGATCTAAATCCATACGGAAGTCTGAACAATTATTTATATTGTACTCAGGCCCAAAATTGGGAAAATCAGTGTCCAAAGTTACCTTATCTAAATGGATGAGAGATTGCATTTCCTTTGTTTATCAGTGAAACAAGGTTTCTATACCTTTTAAGATCAAAGCACATTCCACGAGATCAGTTGCAACATCTGTTGCTTTCCATGCAAGAGTTTCCGTGGATGACATTTGTGCAGCAAAAACATGGGCCTCTGCTCATATCTTTATCACGTATTACAAATTGAATATGATCCCCATAGTTCTGTCTTAAGCAAACACTTAGGCAATGTGCAGACAACAAGGATTAATCTATTACATACAAAAAGATGAGGGGGAAGAAGAAACTGCTGCAGTATACATGTGAAGTTACCATAAAAATCTGGTTCATTGAACCAAATAAACCTCAATATACAAAATAATTTGTTTCAGCCATATGGGTGATTCTTCCTAAAAGAAAAGTAAACTTTATATCTGATAGAGCTGCTTTTGTTGAGTCCTCAGTCTTCTCCTTTCAACCTTCCTTGCAGATGCGTTGCTGTCTCTTCTGGTACCAGGAGTCGTCCCTCAATCTAGTGCCCTTCCCTCAACTCTAAGTTGAGGAGAAAAAAAAAAAGGTCCTGTGCCCTTGTAACTCCTTGCTACATTTGTAGCAAGCAGCTGCTACAGTCCACAAAGCAATAAAGGACTTCAGAATTCTGAAGTACTAACCTTGGGAAAATGAAAAAAAAAAACTTTCCTCTCGAACTGTAGCAACTGCTTGCTATGGTCCATACATAGAGTACTTGAAGCACTTCAGTTCTGAAGTCCTGGAACAGAACTTTCTAAAAAAATGAAAAAAGTGTAGCACACTGTGTAGCAAGCAGCTCCTACAGTTTATGCCACACACAGATTGCTAAAGCACTTCAATTTAGACTGCAAATGCAATACTACCATTTAAATGCAGGTAAGTCACTGAAGAGTGATCAGCAATTGCCAATCATGCACCCCAGCTTTGTGCCTGAGGAGGCTACCCATTCTTTTCACCCTAGCTACGCCATTGTTTCTTTAATCCCTTTACTCTTGGCTCATCATTTGGCCAATGACACAGTCCAGGTGATCGCAAACTTCCTGCGTTGAGTACTGTATGATTATGTCCCTTCCATGTAAAAAAATCTTTAGGGTCGCCAGATAATGCAAACATAGGATGTTATGTAGTCCAATCTCGCCTACATTCTTACCCGTGGGTTCGGAGCCGAACCTCGGCTCCGACTCGGCCATACTCTAGCTCGAAGTCTTCAATTGGCTTGTGGCTAAGAGGTATCCCATGCTGCAACGCGCCTATCCCCAGATCTCGTTTGCTGTTCGTACAGCTCAGACGTGGTCTCGCTCTTGGCCGTGGTTAAGTATAATTTTTCTATTTATATTTCAACTTAGTAGCTCCAAAAGCTATTTTCATAGCTAGTGTGTGTGTTTTGCTTCAGACGGTTCTGTTGAAATTTTCTTGGTATCCCGTTTCCTTCTTTGGTGTTTACGGGCTAGGCCCGTTTCAGTTAGAGGACCTAGTCCTCCCCTGTTTTTTTGTGCAGCAGACCTGTTTGCGAGTTTTTGTTGTGTGACTGTTTTTGTTCCCTTATTTGTTGGGCTAGGCCCGTTTAACTTAGAGAACCTAGTCCTCCCTGTGGTTATCCCGTGGTCTCTAGGCCATTTAATTTAGATGCTCTAGTTTCCTGCACTCTGGTTACTGTGGTGAAGGTGTCCCTACTGTTTTCCCCTTTGTGTGTGTGTGTGTGTGTGTGTGTGTGTGTGTGTGTGTGTGTGTGTGTGTTCTTGTCATCAACATTTCTAAGGATTCTAAAGAACACAGGCCGTCGGGTTTTAAAAAGTGTATCAAGTGTAATAACAAGATGTCATTGATGGATGGGCACTCTGTGTGCGTGTATTGCTTGGGGGCTATTCATCTACAGGAATCCTGCTTGTTCTGTCACGCTTTCAGCCCCCGCGTGCTGCAAGAGAGGAAAAACAAGCTAATATTAAGGGGATTGATGAAACCTTCCTTTGAAGAGGATTTGAAGAGGTCTTCCAGTTCCAGGTCCTCTCCTTCCAAACCAGACAAAAAGATGGACAAAAAATCCTCTAAGAAACGCTCTCTGGCTCCATCAGTCTCCTCGGAGCTGCCGGAGAAAATCATTAGAACTACAGTTGCTTCTTCGGCTCCACTGGCTTCAGAGCCAACAGAAGGCAGTGCATCGATCATGTTGACATTGGCTCCTGGTTTGGAGCCGGTGACAGATTTGTCAGTTCGGAGCCAGTCTCCAGTTTTTTGACCAGTTCCTTCAACTCCCTCTGTAAGGAGATCCAGATCCCTGACCATGTCCTCTAGGACCCTTTCCGATAACAATGTCGATAAAGTGGTGAGGAAACTGCTCCAGTCATTGGTGCTGGCTAAATTGCTTTTGGCTCTGGCCCAGTCGACTCCAGAGCCTGTCCTCCCTTCATCTTTGGCTGTTCCTCCTCTGGACCTTTCTTCAGAGCCAGAGCTGTCGGTTCCGTCGGACGCCTCGAGGTCTGTTCCAGTAGCCCTTTCTGGCATCTCGGCTCCGATCTCTGCTCCGACCCCGTCGGCGCCGTCCACGGGGTCTGGGATTCACAGTTCGCCGGTCTGAGCCGAGAGGGAGGTCTCGGGTCGCTCTTCTTCGGCTCTGAGCTTTCCTGTCGGCACTTCAGCTCGGGTGAGCGTGGACCCAACATCGGCTTCGGACCTCATTTCCTCGGCTCGGAAGGTATGTTCTGCGGTTAGTCGACCTTTGGTGCCAGGGGGATCAGCTTTCAAGGTCATGAGGAGTGTGCTGGCCAGGCCGTCAGCTGCATCTTACAGCACTGACACACTTCCCCCTCCAGCACAGATATCAGTCCCAGATCACCCTCTATCTAGGGACAGCAGAGACCTAAGGCCTCAGGATATGTCCATGAGTGGTTCCCAGCTTTCTGAGGCCTCCCCAGACTTTTTACCTGAGGAGCCCCCCCAGAAAGAGAGTGTGCAAGAGGAAGCACATTGACTCCCAAGATGAGTCCCTCACATCTGACACCGACCTCGAGGAGTCAGAGGGGTCCCCCAAGTCATCTTCTGACGATATCTGTTTTTCAGATATCTTGGAAATACTGAGACAGAGAGGCAACTGGCCATCCAAAGCCCCTTCTGAGGAGGAGTCGGTGTTCCTGAAGGCCTTTGGGTCCCAACCCTCTGCCTCTTTGGTTTCTCCCCCCGTTCGACGAGCTCCTGGATCTTGTTTGTTGAAAGGTGTGGGAAACTCCAGACACTGTGGAACCGGTCCCTAGGAGACCCAACAAGTTTTTGTCCGTTCCCCCTGATAAAGAATTTCTTACAAAAGGTGTTCCAGTAGATGCCATGGTGGTGGCAGCAGCCACCAAGTAGGAGCTTGCAGAAACTTCATCTACTGTCCATCCCCCTAACAAGGAGTCCAGGGCTATGGACAGGTATGGGAAGCATGTGTTCTCTTCATCGGCCTTTACACTGTGGTCGCTGAACTACTTGTCGCATTTTCCACAGCTCCAGAGAGATCTCCTAAAGGAGTTGGGAGATTCTCTACAGGGTAACGTTTCTGATGCTGTGGCTCAGAAAGTCAATGCTCAGATGTCTACCCTAAATTCTATTACCAACTCCTCCATGAGGCTGATCTCTTACGCAGCCGATGGAGCAAGCAGGGCTGCAGGTTCCAGAGTCTCTCTTAGGAGACACTCCTGGATGCGCCTGTGCAACTTCGCGGGGGCTTTCAAGTCTACCTTCACCAATGCGCCCTTTGACAGTTCATCCTTATTTGGAACCAAGGTGAAGAACACTCTCACTACGTGCGAGCAGGAAGGAAAAACCCTGTCTGCCGTGGGAGTCCATTTTTCCATGCCTTCTAGACCTTATCCCAAGGGCCAGAAGGGTGGGAAAATGTGGTTCAGAAAATCGCGGAGGTTTTTTCATGATGCACATAGTGATTCCCCCTCCAGAGGCAGAGGAGGGGTGGAAATTCAGGTAGACGCCACCCTAGAGACAGAGGAGGACCGCGTAACCAGGGGGACCACAATTCCTTTCGTGGCTGTCCCTACTAGCGCTCCTGAGAGGAGGCCCGGCTGTGCGTCTCTGGAGCCAGTCGGAGGTCGCATTTCTCTATACCCAGAATTCTGGCGAGACATCACCCAAGACGAGTGGGTATTAGAGATAATCTCCAGAGGTTAGCAGATTCCCCTTCTTTCTTATCCCCCTCCAAACAAAATAATCCCAGACATTCCACCCAGTCAAAGGGATTCCGCAACCTTAGAAGTTCAAAAGTTGCTGTTAAAAGAAGCCATCCAGCCCATCCCCTCAGACCAAGTAGGATTAGGGACTTACTCCTGATTCTTTTTGGTGCCGAAAAGAACAGGGGACCTGAGACCCATTTGGATCTCAGCCGTTTGAACCTTCATGTAGAGAAGTCCAAGTTCCACATGGTCACATTACAGTCAATTCTCCCGTTATTAGGGAAAGATGTGTGGATGTGCTCCATCGACCTCAAGGATGCTTACTGCCATATAAAAATGGACAGGGCATCCAGAAGTCACCTACGCTTCCGGCTGGGAGACAGTCATTTTCAGTTTTGCGCCCTGCCTTTTGGTCTCACCACAGTCCCCAGGGTGTTCACCAAATGCATGGCAATGGTAACGGCTCACTTGAGACGTCAGGGATTCCAAGTGTTTCCGTACCTGGACGACTACCAGGAACGCCACTATTGCACTGTGCCAAAATCTGGGAATTACTTTGAATTGGGAAAAGTCTGCCTTGTTGCCCTTGTACTGTGTTAGCTTTATCGCCGCCAAATTAGACACAGTGCTCATGAGGGTTTTCCTACCAGAAGAGAGAATTCAGATTTTACAGCAGCAGGTCTACGCTTTACTACCACTGAAGAAGGTCAAGGCACAAGTGGTCCTCAAGTTGTTAGGGACCATGGCTGCCACGATTATGCTAGTTCCTCTTGCAGGACTACACATGAGGCTTCTTCAGTGGCTACTTTTTGCCCAGTGGTCTCTTCAGCATCTCCCACTCTCCCATCTTATTGTAATTACCAACAGGTGCAAGCAGGATCTGCGCTGGAGGCTTCAGACCAGCAATCTCAACGTGGGTATGCCTTTCGTTCTTCCTTCTCCGATTGTCACTGTGACCACGGATGCCTCCCAGATCGGGTGGGGGGGCATTATCTCAGCAGGACAGTCCAAGGCACGTGGCAGGAACACTAGATCTATTTGCATATCAATGTCTTAGAGATGAGAGCGGTGCTATTAGCGTTGCAAGCACTTCAAAGCTTTCTTCCTCATGGGACAATTGCAGTCCACTCAGACAAAATGTCAGTGGTCTGGTAGCTGAACAAACAGGGAGGAACCAGGTCATATCCCCTTTGCAGAGAGGCACTTCGAGTGTGGCAGTGGGCAGTATCTTCCCGGTGCTTTCTAGTGGCAACGCACATACCGGGGAAGTCCAACGTGATGGCCGACAGGCTGAGCAGAACTATTCTGATGCCTCACGAGTGGTCCCTGAGCGAACAAGTGGCGGAACGGATTTTCCGCAGATGGGGTCAGCCTTGCTGCGATCTATTTGCCAGCCCCTTCAATGCCAAATGCAGCAGCTACTTCACCCTTATTCCCCCGAAGGGGGAGGCACCCAGGGATGCTCTAGTTCACGATTGGCCCTCCAGTCTTCTCTATGCCTTCCCTCCAATTCCCCTGATAATGAAGGTTATTCAGAAAGCACAGTCCTTGGGAAGCAAAATGATACTGATTGCACCACACTGGCCTCATCAGATCTGGTTTCCTTTTCTTCACTCTTATCTAATGGATGATCCATGGATTCTGGACCCAGAGCCAGATCTGTTGACTCATATGTCAGGGCAGTTCCACCCCTCTATTCAGACCCTCAGGTTGACAGCATGGCTGCTCCAATTTCATCCCTAGTCAGGCTTCATAATTTTTCACTGGAGGTGGTTCATATTCTGTCTTCCTCCCACAAGCCTTCTACTAGGAAGATTTATTCCAGTAAGTTGAAGAGATTCTCCATTTGGGCTCATGAAAGGCAGATCGATCCCTATAAGCTCCCATTTCATCAGTTTTAGAGTTTCTTTCTCAATTGTTTAGCCAGGGATCAGCTGCGGCAACTATCAAAGTGCAGTTGGCAGCCATTTCTACTTTTCATGTTGCTAATGAACCCAATCTAATGGCGCACAGACTTTGTAGGGCTTTTCTGAAAGGGACTATGCTACTTCGACCTCCAGTCTTTAATCCTGTAATGCCATGGGACCTTAATTTTGTGTTACAGCGACTTACCTCTCCTCCCTTTGAGCCCGTGGCAACCTGTGACATTAAATTTTTGTCTTAGAAGACAGTCTTTTTGATAGCCATCACTTCGGCTAGGCGGGTCTCTGAACTCCAAGCTTTATCGGTTCGGCCCCCTTACTTGGTATTTCACAAGGATAGGGTTTCGCTAAGACCTAATCCTTCCTTTATGCCTATGTTTGCTTCGGTGGTCAACCTCAATCAGTCCATTGCACTGCCTGTGTTTTTCCCTGAATTTTTTAACAAGGCAGAATTTAGGTTTCATCAGCTAGATGTACACAGACAATTGCTTTTCTATTTACATAGAACAAAAGATATTAGGAAATCTGATCAACGTTTTGTCTCATTTTCAGACAATAGACTCGGGACTTCAGTTTCTAAAGTAACTCTGTCCAGATAGATGTCTAGTTGCATTTCCTTCATCTATACTTCAAATGGCAAGGAATTACCCTTTAAAGTGAAGGCTCATTCTACACATTCGGTGTCTACTTCTACTGTCTTTCAGGCTAGGATGTCTATGGATGATATTTGTGCTGCAGCCACTTGGGCATCTCCTCGCACCTTTATTAGTCACTACAAATTGGATCTGATATCAAGAGGCAGATCCTCCTTTGGTTCCACAGTGCTCAAGAGTATTTTCCAGTGAGCCGCCCAAGGTCTAGGTGCTAGGGACGCTGTCCCACAGGTAAGAATGTAGGCGAGATTGGACTACATAACATCAAGAAGTTATGTACTCACCATAACATTCGATATATGTAGTCCATCTCACCTCACATTCTTACTAACCCACCCACCTACCCCCTCCTGAAGGACCTAGAGGTCGAGTCTCTGTTTTCTGCACTCCTTCTTGATGTGTTGAGTGGGTTCTTCCTCTCAGCGTGTTTGTGTGTGTGTATGTGAGCTCGCAACAAACAAGATCTGGGGATAGGCGCGTTGTAGCATGGGATACCTCTTAGCCACGAGCCAATTGAAGACTTCGAGTATGGCCGAGTTGGAGCCGAGGTTTGGCTCCGAACCCACGGGTAAGAATGTGAGGCGAGATGGACTACATACATCGAACGTTATGGTGAGTACATAACTTCTTGTTTGTAGGAGGTTACTAGTCTAGTGGGTTCATAGGAGGTTACTAGGCTAGCAGCCCAAGAGCCTTTACAAGCTAGCATCCCCATTTGTTCTTTTTTTGAGTAGTTTACAGAATGAATTTATGAACAGAGTGGGTCTGTGATCAGCACCGGCTGCCCCTGTCCATAATAGACATGGGTGCCACCCCAGGGAAACATTTTCAGTCTCCCATCCAGTTATCTAGGTTGTGTTTGAATAGGGTCAATTAGGAGCTCTGTTTTATGTGAATATGGAGTCTATTCCAGAGAAGTGGCAGTTTCTGTGAGAAATATCTGTCTGTCCACCATGGCTTTGCCATGAGCCATTTGTTTGTGTTAACCCTTCTTCTAATATGTTGACTCCATTGGGGGATTCAATGATTTCTCCCAATTTGTAATCATCAGTGAACTTGGTGAGCCAAAGACCATCTACTTTGTCTTGCCAACCAGTAAGGGGCCCAGCACAGACCCCTGTGGTACTCCACTGGTGACAGGTCTGCTGGTGAAGGTGGGGTCACCAATTTTGGCGGAGTGTGTTCTGTCAGTGAGCCAATTGGCTACCCATCTAGTAACGTAAGGGTTAATCTCTATCTGGGAGAGTTTCCTCAGTGATGCCAGAGTGGGGAAGTGTGTTGAAAGCCTTGGCAAGGTCGAGATAGGCTGTGTGCAATGTCTTACCTTTGTCCATGGCTTTGCTGGCATTCTTAAAAAGTCTACCAGGCTTAATAAGCATGATTGACCCTTAAAGCCAAACTGGGTTGGGTCCAGGATTTGGGGGTCACCTATGTCCTTGTTAATAAGATCCATAATAATTCTTTCCATGGCCTTGCAGATGAGGGTTTGTAGTTCCCAGGGTCAGTTGATGGCCCCTCTTTGTATAGGCGGATTACTGTTGCTGTCCTTCATTCTGCAGGAACATAGCCAGTTCTCAAGCTATGATTAAAGAGAATACCAAGTGGGTCCACTAAGTCTTGTTTTAGATTGTTTAGTAAACAACCTGGGATATTATCTGTTCCCTTTGAGGCCGTATTTTTGGCCTTGGTGAGCTCAGAGATGACCTGTTCTCTAAGCGATACTAGGCAGAGGACTGGTTTCAGGTATGTTTTAGGTGGGGATAAGGGGGGTGAAGCTTGCACTGAATCTGTCAGCTAGTGGGTTAGCAATATATTCCATTGTAGTATGAGTGATACCACCTGCAACCAGTTCAGCACATAGCTGGGCATTCCCTTTTAGACGTTGGACATAGTTAAAGAATGCCTTATGATTATCTTTGGCTAGGGATGCAATTTTAGTTTTGTAATTTGCTTTAGAAGACTTTACAAGATTTTTGATTTTCCTGTCTAGGCTTAGGAGAGAACTCTTCCTCTGCAGAGTGATATCCCTCTTGCTCTTGGACAACAGTTTCTTCCTCTTGTTATATAATCTGTTTATACTTGAAGTCCACCACAGTGGCTTGTTTATATGGGAAGACTTGCTTTTGATCCAGTCAGGTACATCAGAGTTTATGCAGTCACTTAAGTGTTTGCACTGGGCATTTGCCTACACTTCTGCATATTGATCATTGGTGTCTACGATTATGGGTGGTATGAAGCTTTTTATACCATCACTTAGTATGCTGTAGTTAGCTTTGGTGAAGTTTTTTTTATAATTTTTGTTTCTGTGAGGGTGTCAGATCCAGTAATTACTTCAAATGAGACTGGTTTGTGGTATGACCTAAACAAGGAGGGCTTCACACATGGGGAAGTACACTGACCCCCATTGTTGGTGAGTACTATGTCCAGAGAATTAGAGCCAACTAGTTGTGGGTGCAGACTGTCTGTTCCAGTGCATTTGTGTTAACAAAGTCCAGGAACCTCTGGCTGAGCATATTTTTGCTCATGTATGTCCCCAGTCTATGGAAGGATAGTTGAAATCTCCCATGACTAAGGTGTTGGGCTGTATGGCGAGGGATTCCAGTAAATTGAGGTAGGCAGTGTGCTTATCCTGGTTCATGGTGGGGGATCTATAGCTAGCAATGGTGTGGTATGGTACTTTCCCAGTAGTTAATTGGACATGGTGATATCAATAGAACTTGTTGGTGTGACAGATTTGTGTCCCAAAGACTCCCTCATCTGTGGAATAGACTCCCTCCTTACGTCAAGCAGAGTACCTCCTTATCCCTTTTTAAGCGCAACCTGGATAACTGGATGGGAAACAGAAAATATACCCCTGGGATTCTACCTGTGTCCCTGGTGGACAGGGACTTTGGGTGATGACTTGTCTAAACATGGGCTAAACTCTTGGCTAGGCTTATAAGGGCCTCAGGGTCAATAGCCGAGTAACTTCTTATGATCCTATGGAGTAGTTTGAGAGTCATGCTGTTTGGCCAGTCTCGAAGTGTATTTGGTTTTAATGAAGATGGATACACCTCCACCTTTGGTTCCTTCACGCTCATTTTGAAGTCTGAACTTGCAGAAGGCATTGTAGCCTTGCATGGCCAGGTTGCTGTCAGCAGCCTTGAACTATGTTGTGACGCCCCTGCACTGGCCCAGTAATCAAGGAGCCTCAATCCTCACCACTGGCAACAGTGAGGGATGTACACAATGGGAGGATGACAAATGTGCACACACAGAAAAATGAAATTTCCCTTAAGAGCACACAGAGATCACAGTAAGTCTGGAACTGGTTTCTCCCTCTCTCTCTCTCTCTCCAGATCCCTAATAAGACTCCTCACTGACACAGCTATAGAGTTGAATCCTTAGCCAGGGTTCCAAGCTAAGTCCTTCCAACACTCTGTCCGGCCAGTGCTTTGTGCCCCTGCCCAAGTAGCTCACACACACACACACACACACATACGCACACACGCACACACACGCACTTTGAGATTTGATTTATACACAAACACACACCTGGGAAAGGCTGGCACAGGTTTACTAGCTATGCCCCCTTCTGCCCAGACCATAAGGTAGTTATCACTGCCACCAGTACCCCTTATCAGCTGCTTTAGGGCCCTTCCCAAAGGGTGACCAATCCTACTTTGTAATGTTACTATTATCTAAATGGTAAGTGTGACCAAGAGCAAGGCTATTTAGGAGTGGCCTCTACAGTTTCACTAAATACATCTGCAAGTACGCTAAGAATATATGTTTCTTGTTGACATCTGTGGTTCTGCAAATGTTTCAGCCTTTTTATATTTTTTCTGCAGCTGAAAGGACGTGACTGTTGTGTTCTGGTCTAGTTCCAGTACGTCAGTCTAATCGTGTGTAGTTGCCTTGGAATTTGAGTGTGTTGATAGCAGCTGTTCCCTTATTTGTTCATCGTTTGTCTTGATGTAAGTGGAGTGATGCAAGTTGATTTTACCAATTTCCTGGAAAATTGGTTTCAGAGAATCCTATGATGATTCTTCTGCTGTCATTGAATGCCAGTCTGAATGCCTTTCTTCTGCGCTGGTTACAGAGACATTTTTCAGATAAGTGCCCCACTGGGGTTCTTCCTTATCTTTCTCTTTTATTATAAGAGTTGATGGTTTCATGTCATACACAAAGGGAAGATATCAATGTGGAGGGCAAATTCCCCATATAGATCGTCGCAACCAGTGCTCCTCTGTCTGGGTGCTTCCGACACTATACACAGTGTTCTATCTGCCAAGCTTTTGTCCCTAAGACCCTGTGTAGTCACCTGTCCGTCTTTTCTATTAACCTTGAAAACTAATGTTTTAAGCTGTTGGCTCAGAATGCTGAGGTAGAATCTTCCCATCCAGAGGGTCAGTCATCAGCCAAGAAAAAGACAAAAAAAATCAGGTCTGATACGGCTGCTGTCCAGCCTCCCCCATCTTCTCTCTTGGGAGTAGTGAAAGCCCATAGTATCATCTGGTCATAGCTTCTGATTCCTCTGCCTCCACCCCATCTGAGGCCGACATGGATCCAGTTTCTCACACATCCTTAAAGGCTTTACATACATCTGTTCCTGATATTAAAGGGGAACTTCAGCGGAATATGTCCGAGGGACAGAGGGGGATTCTTCAGATCTCAGTGAGGGAGAATATCCCTGCTATGCTTACTGAGTGTCAAAACAGGTCCAATCCTCCCAGGTTTTTTTTTTGTGTGGATGTCCCACAGAAGAAGAAAAAAACAAGCCTATTTCCCTTGCAGTTAAGGATCCCAGGTGTGAATGGCAGGATTTTATTCAGGGATTGTTTAACATTTTAATGGCTTAAAGCCTCCCTGTGCCTGCCCCTGCCTGGTCTGTTCTTCCTAAGAGGCCTAGGGATCAGGATTTGGGGGAAGAATCATTAGCCTACTCTTTCCAGATCCCTTCCCATTTGGACTATGGTTCAAATGAGTAGGATTCTATTACTCCAGATTCCCCTTTAGGGGAAATCTCCTTTGAGACATTGTTTTCCATATGATGAAATTTTTAAGTGGGATTGTTCTCAGGTTTCTGATGTACAGAAGAGGTGTTATGAGCTACTCCAGATAAGAGTTTCCCAAGCCTTCTGCTGTTCCTTCAGTTCTGGCTACCCTCCTGGATATCTTTTCAGGAGCTTCTGTAGTCCCTGATTCTCAGCCCCAAGCTATTAAGAAACGTGACAGGTTTTACAAGGTGCCTGATTGTAAATTTCTTTATAAATGCTCTTCTGCTGACCCTTCTTTGGTGTCTTTCTCCTCTGACAAACCTTCCAGGCTGTTGTCCTCTACCAAGTTTCTTCTTTCAGATAAGGGTAGTAGAGCCATGGAGACTCTGGGCAGTAGGTCTTCACTGCTGCCACCCTGTCTTTTAAGGCTATTAATTACCAGACATATATGACCAGGTCTGGTTTAGCCCTCCTTTCTCAAGTTTCTTAGATGATTTCTGACCTTCCTGATTCTAATAGGAAGGCTTCAGTGCTTTCCTTGTTTGGGTTTTACCTTTCAAGTTGCTTGCCACCTTTCCTTGTTGGGTTCTACCTTTCAAGTTGCCTGCCAAGTGCAGATATGCTGCAGATTATGCTTCTTCCAGGTCTGCTGCATTTAGTTTGGATATGAGGCATTACTCTTGGCTTTGTCTTCAGGCTTTACCTGATAACATTAAGGCCAAAATATGGGATGCACCTTTGGATAGTAAAAAGCTTTTTGGTACTGCTGCTGGTGAACTTTTTTAAATCTTTCCAGGATAAAGACAAAATTTTAGAGGAATTGAAACATATTCTTGTTTCTCCTACTCCCAAGTTTCAGTGAAACTACCCTTACAAATCTGCTTTAGTTTGCAGACAATCTTGCCCTTCATCCAAGGGTAAAAAGGGTTCAAGACATGAGCTTCTGCTAAATCTTCACAGACTCCTAGTTCTCAGAGACCTCCTTTTCAGAACAAGCCAGGTTCCATTTGACAATTTCCTTCCCTTTTCCCTAGGACAGGTTCCCTTCTCTCTTCACCCTTTCCTGTCCCTTCCAAGTTGGTTATGGATCACACCAGACTCTTGGGCTCTGTCCATTATCTGCCAAGAGTATTTCATGGTTTGAGAATCTCTTCCTCCCTTTCTGAGCATCCCTCAGTCTCCTTGAGAACAGCTTCCTCTCTTTCCTGAGGTGCTTCATTCTTTTTTGACAAAGGCCACCATTCCGGCTGTGCCCCCTGCCCAGGAAGGGAGGGGAAGGGTTTTTTTTATTCCAGAATGTTTCTGGTTCCTAGGAAGGAGAGCACATAGAGACCAATTCCGGACCTTTCTCAGCTCAACACCTTTCTCAAGGTCACCTTCTTTTGGATGTTGTCTCTTCAAAATGTATTTCCTGTTCTACTTCCCCAGGCCTTTCTGGTCCCTCTCGATCTCAGGGATGTCTACTTTCATATCCCCATCCATTCCCTTCTCAGGAAATGTTTGCATGTCTCTGTTTCTTTTCATTTCTGTGGTCTGCCCTTTGGCCTCTCTACTACCCCAAGGGTATTCACCTAATGCCTTGCTCCTGTCATTGCTATTTGCAGAATAAGAGGAGTTCAGATCTTTCCTTATGTGTATGATCTGCTCATTAAAGCATCGTCCCCCAAGGCTTTGCTTGAGGATCTCCTGTTTATTATTTCACTGCTGCAGAGTCTGGGGTTCACCATAAACTTTCAAAAATTAGTCTTGACTCCTTCTCAGGATTGTGTTTTCCTTGCATGAGCCATACCATCCCCATGCTGGCATCTCTGCCTGCCCCCAAGGCCCTGTCTCTAATTGCCTTTTTCTAGTCTCTTATTCCTCTGGATTCAGTCATGGCCATAGACTCTCTCAGGCTCCTTGGATTTATGACTTCCACCATTCCTACACTTCCTCTAGTCAAGCTCCACATGAGAAAGCTTCAGTGATACCTGAAGTCATTGTAGCTTTAACATTGTCCTTGGACTTCTTAGTTGCCTTCCTTCCCTATCTCTAGATTCAGCTTCACTGATGGATTCATCAACTCTCTGTCAGCCAGGGGCTTCCTTTCCAATCTCCTGTTCCAACTCAAGATCTCTTTACAGGTGTTTCAGACAGGGGGTGGGAAACGTCTTCAGATCTCTCAAGGTTCAGGGTCTCTCACCTCTTAATCATGGTCAGACCACATCAACATCAAGGAGATGAGGGCTCTGCTTCTAGCTTTCCAGGCTTTTCATGCCGTCTTTCATCCTGGGCTCCACAAAGTTTTCACAGACAATACCACAGTGATGTGGTATGTCAACAAGCAAGGAGATACAAGATCCTGCCTTCTTTGCAGGCTAGCTATTCAGGTCTGGGACCTAGGTGTCAAGTATCAAGTGTTTCTTCAGGCTGTCTACATTCCCTCAGAGCACAATCTAGCGGCGGACTGTTTGAGCAGGTCCAGCACACAAGCTCAGAAATGGATGCTTCACAGAAATGTGTTTTTGGACATTGTCCATTGGTGAGGTACTCCTCAGGTTGATCTTTTTGCCTCCTCTCTGAAAAGACAACTTCCTCTTTTCTGTTCCAGCGTCCCAAGTCCTCTAGCTTGGAAAGTGGATGCCCTGTCTTTTCCTTGAAAGGAGATGTTTCTGTACACTTTCCCTCCCCTTCCTCTTCTTCTGAAAGTCTTGTACAAGATTAGGCAGGACTCTCTCAAAATCTTGTTGATGACTCTGTTTTGGCCCAGACAGCATTGGTTCTCCCTTGGCCAGGGACAATCACCACAAGTTACCTCTCCAGGTGAACCTTCTCACACAGGGGTCTCTTATCCATCCTCACTTGTCCACTCTTCACCTGATGCTGTGGGTGATAAGATTTTGATCCCTTTTAGGCACCTTTTTTTCTGAGGCCATGCTTCTGGTCCTGCACTATTGGAAGAGAGAGTGCCTTTTCATTGTACAGCTTATTACTAATGGTATGGTAACCAGGTCCAGAAATGTGATCATTCCACTGTATTCTGCAGTCATTGGGCCAATCGCTGATTATGAGGTATGTATCTATCCAAACATTTGACACAATCGGAATGCCCACAACACTTTCTTAGTAAGAAAATCCAGGGCCTAAATCATAAAAACTATGCAGACCATCACATATCCTTATCCCTTTTCTCTGTATCATACTGGTTTCTGAGGGGTGAACTCTGCTTCACATACAAAGTCTCAACAAACCCTATCCTTTCAGACTTGCTGCACATTCACAAGTCCAATGGGGACATAAACATTTGGTCAAGAGATCTAAATCTTTTTTTGATATAAATATGGCATTTTGGGAGGGATAGATATGTATCACACAGAATACTACTACTTTGGAATCCTCTTCCTCTCCACCTAACTCAAAGTTCTTCTCTTACATTATTCAGACATAATCTGGATGAATGGATGAATAGCCATAACCTGGTTTAACACACCCGTCTCTCATGGATAGTGGAAACATATAACTGTTCTGATCATCTCTGGGTTATTAATACTTAACATATAAGAGTTAAAAACTTCAAAGAAATGTATGGCTAGGTTTCTAAAGATACTCATGGACTGGGTCTGTATCACTTCAGCAAAAACACTTGTAGTTGAACACCTCTTTGTTGAATGCTAATTGTTGAAAGCTCGATCTGTCAGCTGGCCGTTTTAGTCATTTTTTTCCCAGGAGAAAAAAATGCTTGGCCAGCCTAACAAACGCCAATAATTTTACAAAATTTAAAACCCATCAAGGGGGGGGGGGGCTGTGCCCTCCACACTCCCCCCTAACTAAATATACCAATTCCGAGATCGCACTACAGTGGGGAAAAAGGGCAAATCCTCGATGATGGCCAAGCATTTTTTCCCCTAGGAAAAAATTCACTCAAATGCCATTTGATGGATCAGGCTTTCGACAATAAGCATTCAACAAAGAGATGTTTAACTAAAAGGGTTTTCCCTGAAGTGAAGTAGACCCCATGGATCAATAGCCTAGTAAGTATATATGAACCGATGAAGAAGAGAAATTGCTTGATGCTTTTAAGAGTTCTAATTCTACTTACCTTAAGAGCACTGTCAAGCAAACTAGTAAAGACCATAAGGGAACCATTGGGAAGCTCAAGGCTCTGAATATTTATTTATTTGACATTTGTTAACAGCGTTGGCCTGACTGAGCAAAAAAGCCCATTTTCAATGGAAACCCGAGGAGAAAAGCTCACTGTAGATTATACAATAATATAGAATAGAATATGTATAAAATCAGAAATCAAAGTAAAAGTTAAAGTTATACAAAGTAAAATAGAAAAAAAATAAATAAAATAGCAATTACAATGGAGTCACACAAAGTAAAATAGAAAACAAATGGCATTATAATGGAGTACAAAAGAGTAAGCAGTGATAGCAATATGTAAAAAGTTACACATTTGAGAAGTCAAAAACAAGCAGCATTTTCTTATACATGTGTGTGTGTGTGTGTGTGTGTGTGTGTGTGTGTGTATGTATATATATATATATATATATATATATATATATATATATATATATATATATATTTTTTTTTTTCCATACTAAGAGTAAATAAAAAATAGAAAAGTAGAGTTGTTAAGCTAAGCCCGCCTAAGAGAGTAATTACAAGTAAAAAGGGGGAGACGAAATAACACTATTTAACCATTAAGCCAAACCCTCCTGTAAGAATTAGTTGAGGTGGTAGGGGGAGAAAGGAGGTAGAAGGAGTGGGAAGTGAGGGTTTAAGTGGGGGCATGGCAAGGATATAGTTAGCTAGATAGTTTTTAGTTCTTTTTTTGAAAGTGTTGGTGTGAGTAATCCTTCTTATGTTGGGTGGGAGTTTGTTCCAGTTTTAAGATACTGAGTATTTATATAATAATTTACCAGTAACTTTATTGAGTTTGGATATTTGGAGAAGATGTTGGTCAGTGCTCCAGAGTGGGTGTGTAGGTATATAGTAAGATACAAAATTGGCTAGAGAGTGGCAGGCAGTGGATTTGTTGAGTAAGAAGTGAGTTGTATGAAGTTGCGAAAGTTGAAGTTGGTGGGGAAATCCGAACCACTGTAGGTGTTTTAGAGCCAGGCAGTGGTGAAGAGGTATGTGGTAGGTTTGCAGCAAATTTAGCAATTTTATTGTACGTTTGTTCCAACTTAGTGGTTAAAGAGGATTGAAGGTTGGTAAGGGTTGTGGCAGCATAGAGTGGACTTGAGAGTAAATAAGCTTGGACCAAGGGTACTATAGATTCTATTGTTAGGTATTTGCTATTTCTATAGAGGAGAATGATTTTTTTTTTTTTTATAGACTGTTGGACATGGAGATCAAGTTTTAATTCATCATCTGTTATCATTCCAAGTAGCTTAATGTGGACTTCAACATTTATGGAAGAGCTGGAGAAGGTGGGTTTGAGGTGTGAGAGAAATTTTGGAAGAAAGAGCAAGAGTTTAGTGTTTTTAGATTAATAATAAGCTGGTTTCCAGTGAGCCATGTTTCAACAGAGATAAACGAGTCTTGGGTAAGAGTGTAGAGTTGAGAGATACTTTCAGAAGAGGAGATGAGTGTTGAATCATCTATATACTGAATGAGAGAGGAGTGAGAGCAGGAGGTATAGAGGTTGTTGGTGAAAATATTGAAGAGTAGGGGTCCCAGGATGCAGACCTGAGGGATGCCTATATGGATGGGGAGGAAAGGGGAGCAGGAGGAGTGCCATCTTACTGATTGTCTTCTATTTGAGAGATAACTAGAGAACCATTCAAGGGTAGAGGCTGAGAGATTAAGGTTGGCTAGCTTGGTTAGGAGTTTAGAGTGGGAGACAGTGTTGAATGCTTTTGAAAGGTCTAAGAAGAGACATGTTACAAGTTTATTCTTATCCTGGGCATCAGCTCTAGTGTTAATGAGAGATAGAAGAGCAGTTATAGTACTATGGTTTGGTCGGAATCTGTGTTGGGTAGGTGTCAGATGTTTTTTTTTGGATGAGGTATTTGAGAAGCTGGGTATGTATGCATTTTTCTAGGATTTTAGAAAGGGGGAGGGTATAGCTATGGGTCTGTATTTTGATGGGTCGGTGGAATTACCTCTTTTGTGGAGTGGTATGGCATAAAAAGTTTTCCAGATGTCAGGTACGGTGGCTTCCCTAATGGATGTATTGATGAGTATTAAGACCGGGTAGGCAATAGTGTCAGCTGCAAGGTTGAGAAAGAAGGGGGGGAGGTAGTTTGTCAGCTGAGGGGGAACATTGTTTGAGCTTTTGGTGGAGGGATTTTATATATGAGGTGGGTATGGGTTTACTGAAGAAGAGGGTTAGGTCAGAAGGTATTTGTGGAGGGACAGTGGGATTAGAGTTGGTAAGTTTTTGAATTGTATTAATGAAGTAATGGTTGAGGAGGGTGGCAGTGGCCTGTGCTGACAGATTAGGAGTTTGAGAGTTTCTGGGGTGCAGGATAGAGTTAATAACTTTCCGGAAAGTTTTGGGATTAGTGTGATGGCTAGTCTGGTCCTTAAAGTAGAATTTTTTCTTATCATTGAGGATGTATTTTTTGTATGGTTTCTGAGTTATTTGTAGTTTTGAAGGTGGGTAGGGGATTTTGATTTTATCCAAGTTTTCCATGCAGAATCTCTCTGATGCATAAGGGAGCGAGTTTCTTTTGTCATCCAGGGCCATGATTAGATTTTGTTCTGATTTTCAGAAGGGGAGCTAGTGAGTTGAGAATGTCTAAGAAGATTATGTTGAATTTTAGCATGGCATCATTGAGAGGGAGGTTATACAGGCAGGACCAGTTTATTGATGAAAGTCTGTCATTGAAAGTCTTGGGGTTGAAACTAGAGAATTTACGGCAGTCTCTACAGCGATGAGGCCTAGATAGTCGAGGGGAGTGTCTTTCAGTATAAATAGGGAGGTGGTCACTTAAGGTATCAGGAAGTGTCTTGGGGTTGTGATAGAGATGAGGGTTGTTAGTCAGTATCCAGTCAAGGATAGTGTCAGTGATAGCATAAAATTAAAATAGCCACTAAAGCCAAAAATAACTACAAATCTTTCTTTAACTATGTCAGTAAGTTAAGAACTAATACCCAACAATGTTTGGATCTAGTCCAAAACAATACTGCACACTCTAAAACAAAGGAAATAGCTAATAACCTACCTGACCAATTTAGTGCAAATTTTACTCCACAATCCAAGCCACCTCCCTTTAATTACTATGGAACGCCTTCTTTCAGCCCACTCTAAATGTGAGAACATCTCATCCATTGTTCCTAATATATACCAGGTTGCCTGATTATCAGTAGCATATATAGCCTATTTTAACCCCTACTTAACCTCTTTAATCTTAATTATCTCCACTGGTAACATTCCAGAAACCTAAAAAATAGCTGTTTGTAATGTCATTTCACAAAGGTGGCACAACCATGGACCCTGGTAGCTATAAACCTATTATTTTGTCTAGCCTTATATTTAGAGCTATAGAGTATGTTATTTCAGATCTTGTTAATCTGGATGCTGAAAATCTCTTAACATCTTATCCATCAGTCCTGATATATACCAGGTTGCCTGATTATCAGTGGCAAATAAGGCCTATTTTAACCCCTACTTAAACTCCTTTACTCTACCAATTTGGCTTTGTCAAAGGAAGGTCCTGCCCCTTTAACCTTATTAATTTCTATGAAAAGTAACCAAAGTAGTAGATAACAGTTATGCAGTGTATACAGCATACAGAGACTTGGCCAGAGCCTTTGATACTCTTCCCCATGCAGGCATTATTGACAGGCTTGTAAATCTCAATATAAATCCTTATGTTGTGCAGTGAATAGGTAAGTGGTTGTGTGACAAAACCTCTGTGGGTAGAGTCACAGGTGCCATTTCTGAATGCAAAAAAAGGTACCAGCAGAGTACTGCAAGGCTCAGTATCGGGCCATTTCTTAATTGGAATCTATTTTTCAGACCTTCAGGCTAACACTCTTGGCCAATGGTTATCTTAGTTTACAGACGACTGTAAATTGGGTGCTGTTATTCTATCTTCCACTAATTCACAATTGTTCCAACCTGTTGATAGTTGGTGCATAGACAATAGCCTCAAATTAAATGTGAAAAAGTCGATATTTCATAATTTATTTCAGTAAACATAACCTTTTCACATACTATGTATTTGACATACCACTCTGATCAAACACTGTTGTAAGGGATCAAGGCAATCTTGTTAATAATTCTTTATTATTCAACCATCGAGGCCGCGGTGGTGCAGCGGTTAGCGTTGTCGCCTCACAGCAAGAGGTTCTCCCGTTCGATTCTCGGGCGGAACGCCTTCTGTGTGGAGTCTGCATGTCCTCCCCGCGGTCAACTGACGCTAAAGACATGCAGGTAGGTGCGAGCGTGAATGGGCGTGCCTTCTTTGAAGGTTGGGCGTCGGGCTGGCAACTCGGCACTGTAAAAATCCACTGCCAATCATGAGCGAACCGGAGTTCCTCTATGGCGACCCCTAACCGGGAAAAGCCGAAAGACTTTTATTTAACCATCAAGTCTTCACAGTAGTTAAGAAAGCCTTCTATCTGGCTAATCTGATTTACAAAGACATCTCCACTACATCCAAAGAGCTGTTAATTCCCCTTTACTTGTATCTTATCAGACCCACTATTGAATGTAATGCACCTTGTGGCATGTATTTGTCCAAATATATCAGTCATCTTGAGAGACCTTGAAGATTCATAACTAAAAAGATCAGGGGCCTAAAAATCTTAGTTATCAAGAGAGACTAAATAGCCCTCTCTTTTTACTCAGTCTCCTATATACTTCTATGTGGCGATATGGATCAAGACTTTCAAGCAATGAAAGATCCGACCCTATTTGACATACTTTCCTTCACAGATAATGTGGTACCTCAAATGCCAAGTTAAAGGACTTAAACCTTCATTGACAGATAAATAAGACACTGGCATGATATATTCATAGCCCAGCATATCCCTCACCTCTGGAACAAACTTCCACTGCATGTAAAACAGAATAGCACCCTTGTCACCTTCAAGGTAAACTTAAATAACTGGATGGGCAGCCTTAAATTCTCCCCTGGTCTATCTTGTCTTGCTATCCCTGAGGCTGAAGGCAACCTTTAGATGGGGATTTTTGGCTATGCTTGTAATGATCTGCAGACCGATTGCCTAGTATATACCTATGAACATAAAAACAAAATCTAATGCTGAACTACAGTGGATATAAAAAGTGTACACACCCCTGTTAAAATGCCATGTTTTTGTGATGTAAAAAAATGAGACAACAAATAAATAATTTCATAACTTTTCCCACCTTTAATGTGACCTATAACCTGTACAATTCAATCTGTTAGGAGTAAAATATAAAAAAAAAAAAAAAAAGTACAATAAGCTGGTTGCATAAGTATGCACACCCTTAAACCAATACTTTGTTGAAGCACCTTTTGATTTAATTACAGCATTCAGTTTTCTTGGGTAGGAGTCTTATCAGCATGGCAAATCTTGACTTGGCAATATCTGCCCACTCTTCCTTGCAAAAGCGCTCCAAATCTGTCAGATTGTGAGGGCATCTCTTGTGCACAGTCCTCTTCAGGTCACTCCACAGATTTTCTGTTGGATTTAGGTCTGGGCCATTCCAAAACTTTAATTTTCTTCTGCTGAAGCCATTCTTTTGCTGATTTGGGATGTATACTTGGGGTCATTGTCATGTTGAAAGGTGAAATTCCTCTTCATCTTCAGCTTTCTAGCAGATGCCTGAAGGGTTTGGGCCAGAAGTGACTGGTATTTGGAACCGTTTATAATTCCCTCCACCTTGACTAAAGCCCCAGTACCAGCTGAAGAAAAGCAACCCCAAAGCATGATACTGCCACCACCATGCTTCACTGTGGGGATAATGTTCTTTTGGTGATGTGAAGTGTTGTTTTTGCGCCAAACGTACCTTTTGGAATTGTGGGCAAAAAGTTCAACCTTGGTCTCATCAGACCATAACACATTTTCCCACAAACTTTTGGGAAATGTGGTGTATTGTTTTGCAAATTTTAGCCAGACCTGTATGTTTTTCTCTGTAAGAAAAGGCTTCCGTCTTGCAACCCTACCCCATAGGCCAGACATATGGAGAATACGGGAGATTGTTATCACATGTAGTACACAACCAGTACTTGCCAGAGACTTCTGCAGCTCCTTCAGTGTTGCTGTGGGTCTCTTGGCAGCCTTCCTGACCAGTTTTTGTCTTGTCTTTTCATCAATTTTGGAGGGATGTCCAGTTCTTTGCAACGTCACTGTTGTCCTGCATTTCTCCACTTTTTGATGACTGTCTTCACTGTGTTTCATGGTATATCCAATGCTGTGAACATTTTTTGTACCCTTCTCCTGACTGATAAATTTCAACAATGAGATCCCTTTGATGCTTTGTAAGCTCTCTGTGAACCATGGCTTGTGCTGTAGCAGGCAATTAAGTAAATGTTGGGAAAATCCTACTAGGACAGCAGAACTTTATTTGGGGCTAATCAGAATCTCTTTAATTGATGGCAGGTGTCTACCCAAGAAGACTAAATGCTGTAATTAAATCAAAAGGTGCTTCAACAAAGTATTAGTTTAAGGGTGTGCACACATATGCAACCAGCGTATTGTACGTTTTTTATTTTTTATATTTTTTTCCCTAACAGATTTGTTTTTTAATTGAATTGTACAGGTTATAGGTCACATTAAAGGTGGAAAAAGTTTTGAAATGATTTATTGTGGTCTCATTTTTTTATATCACAAAAACCTGGCATTTTAACAGGGGTGTGTACACTTTTTATATCCACTGTGTATTGTTTGGCATTGTATTTCACACAGCATGCTAGCTCTTTTCCATCAGCAAGTATACTGTCACAGAAATCTTCAGAATTTTATGTGCCTCTGTTTGTTTGTTTATCTTTCGGCTTTTCCTGGTTAGGGGTCGCCACAGCAGAACTCCGGTCCGCTAATGATAGGCAGTGGATTTTTACGGTGCCAAGTTGCCAGCCAGATGCCCAACCTTCAAAGAAGGCACACCCATTCGTGCATGCACGCACCTACCTGCATGTCTTTAAACGTCACTCGACCACGGGGAGGACATGCATACTCAACACAGAAGGCACTCCAGCCGAGAATTGAACGGTGCCTCTGTAATATGCATATATAGTACAGTTTTTTGTAGTAAGTCGTCTTATATGTTTTTATAATTATCAAGTGATATTACTGTTGTGTACCATGCTTGCATTAAGTCCAATGTATTATGTTTTTGTATAAATTTGTATGGAGCTTTTCTCCCTGTGGCTGTCTGGATTTATGTCCTGCTGGAATTTCCCAGTTATCAAATGCATACAAATAAGCAAATGATCTGCTCTTTTGGCTTCAAGTTATTTTATTCCTTTAATAGTCCTTCAATCCTTTCTGAGATGTCAGTGAGCTGGTGTGACTTTTCTTCTTTAAGCTATTGCAGCAAATGTGAATTTACCTCTAGCTGTTACCTTCATACAGTTTGAAGTAGTCTGTCACTGTGTGTACATTTTCGAGTTCAGACAAGGTTGTCATTGTGCTTAAAAAACTTGTGCAATGTGCTGTTATTTGTAATTATTACCTGCAGTGATATCACTACTGTCAACATCAGCTGTTACAGTTGAATTGCATATGTGCTCATGATATCATAGTCTAGATTTATAGCTGTCTTCAGTGAAATATCTTGCACTAAATTACTTGCTTTTTTGTTCTGACTATATAGCTATAATGTTTGTCTGACTGGTAAGCTGATACTTTTATACTTATGTACTGCAGAGCTTGTCTTTTAGAGCTGTTTACAGAAAATGGGTCTGGCACAGATGAATAACTCATTTAATAAAACCTAAGTAGCTAGATAGATAGTGAGATGCTGTTTGGGTTTCCAGTAGCTATACAAATATTGTTGTTCTGTCTTAACTATCTGTTTAGCTAACATTCCCTTCATTTCACATTTGTGGTATGTTGTAGCAGAGAATAATTAGAATTCCTAAATGGGACAAGTGCAGTGTAGTATGGTTGGTGTTGTATAGTTTCATGCTAAAACTGTCTTTATCAATTTGTTTTTAGATATCATGAACAAAAAGCCAAGGTTAGCGTGGGAACTCTATCTGAAAATGGAAACATCAGGAGAATCTTTCAGTCTGCTGCAACTAATAGCTAATGATTGCTACAAGGTACTCCAGTCACAAATAATATATATATATATATATATATATATATTAACAGCTTTATCACTTAAGACATAGGCAACCATGCATTAATATTAAAGAAAACAAACTATGTTAATGTTTCCAGTTACATACTTTATACATCACATATGTTCTCTTTTATAACTATCATCATTCCAACATTACATACATTGCTCAATTTCTGCCTTCCCTTAAACCTCACTCCTTTTTTTGAACATTATTCTGCATGTATTGTTCCCACAATTTCCATGTATTTGTGTAATTTGCTCCTTCCCATTTCAAAAGATCCCACTTTCAGTTCTTTCATTTCTGTTACAATATTCAAAACTTCAAATACAGTTGGTTTAGACTTTGATCTCCATTTTATAGTTATTTTTTTTTTATAGCCACCAGAATTAAACTTACTGAGGCCTTACTATGTCTAGGCAGTTCAGATCCTGTGTCCCAACTCAAAGGAATAATTTTCTTAGTTACAACTAGTTCATCTCCCAATACTTCTGACAGAGTATACTGTATGGAATTTTTAAAGTCTGCCAAGTCATTACACTCTCAAAATATATGTTCCCAGTTACCTTTTTTCTTCCTCACACCTCCAATATATGCCATTGCCTGAGAAATAAATATTTTGAAGTCTGCTTGGGGTATAAAACTACCTACACAAACACTTCCAAACAAAATCCTAAACCTTCTAGACTTGTTGCATATTTGGTAGCCATGTATATGTCCTTCCATTGTTCCCTTTCTAAATTGCTTATCCAATCTCTCTTCACAATCTTTTCTAACCTCCTCAGATCGATTCTTATAATTCTTGTGCAATATTTTATATGTCCTACCAATTACCTGTTTTTTAACAGCAACTTCTATTTTTGATTCAACTGAACACTCTACCAAACTAGCTCTTTCACTTTGTATTACCCTAGCCCTTTCTGTTTGCCTATAATTTGATATTAATCCTTGTTAGAGAAGGCAGTCTCTAGCATGCAGTCCAAATGTCGTCTTGGCCTCATCCACTCTATTACTTTTCCCTCTCTAATTATTTGCTCCCAATACCTTGGATCCTTTGCCAGTTTTCTTCAGTAAATTCCAGACCCCTCTTGCCTGTTGTCTGTACCCCTACTTGCAGGTATCCCTATCAGCAAAATCTCCTTTCTCCATTCTCATGTTGGCTGTACTCACAAATATTTGACAATGTTGTTACTGCAGACCACTAGACACAACATGTGCTGTTTCTTTCTTTTTAAGTTTTGTTTTTTCAAAACTTTGTGGCTGTTTCCCTACATCAAACCTTCTGTAAATGTGAACCATCAGGTTTGAGGATCTACATTTTTTTGGGGGGGAGAGGGAGTATAACTCATTTGTTTCAGATTTATATGCATTTTTTTTTAAATAGAACGCATTTTTGTCAGCTTAGTCTTAATTTTTGTAAGTAGAACTCTTCCTTTTCAACTTACTAGATCAGCTTGTATGTTGTTTGGGCCATCTGACAGTCTTTTGAATCAGTTAATCCCTGTCCTTTCATCACCATTGTAATTCACTCAAAACAAGCGTCATTTAAACCTTGTATAAAATGTTAAACGGGGTACAGAAAAATGTCCTCCGGTATGAGACAGCAAGTTTGAAAACATTTCATTTGTACTTAGTAAAGAGGTGGTATCCACTTCTAAAGAATATGAAGTTATGTACTTACCATAACTTGGCATCTGTGTTGTCCATTTTCATTCTTTCTCACTATTGGGTTACAGATCTGACCCTTGATCTGACTCTGCCACATTTTTACAGACTTGGATCCTAATCGCGAGCTCCTCCCTCTACCCATAATGCCCTGTACTCTCTGTAGCTTCCTCAGATCGAATTTGCTGCCTTATTGCCTACTGAATAAAGAGACAGTATAGACAGAAATAAATCAGGGGCTCAAACCAGGAACATAAAGGTTCCTATAAATCCAATAAGTTCTATAGGAGTCAGTAGGTTGGAGGATGGCTGGGATTGAAGGTGAGGAAGAATGAAAATGGACAACACAGATGCCAAGTTATGGTAAGTACATAACTTCTAAATCTGATGTTGTCCTTTGCATTCTTCCTCACTAATGGGTCAGAGTCCCCAGCTACGTTACTCTCTGGTGGTCTCAAGAAAGGATATGATGGAGCACTGTTGAACCAAAAGAAGCTTTACTTCTGGAGACGATGTCCAATTTATAATGTGTCACAAAGGTATGGGTCTTTGACCAAGTGGCTGCAGCACAAATATCATTAATTCATACTCTGGAGAAGAAAACAGATGTAGTCTTAGATCTAGTAGAAGGAGCTTTAGGAGGGCATGGCAAGTTCAATCCATTTTTTGAATAAATTAGTGAAATACAGTCAGTAATCCATTTAGCCAGTGTAACTTTGGAGACTGCTTGACCTAGGCAGTTTGGTGAGAAAGAAACAAATAGTTGGTCAGACTTTCTACACTGTTTTGTCCTATGAAGGTAGAACTACAGTTGTCTATGAACATCAAGCAGATGAAAAATATCTTCATCCTTGTTAGAAAAATTTGGAAAAAAGAATGTCAGCTGTTTATGCTAGTCTCTGTGGTTACCTTAGGCATAAAAGATGGATTGGTAAGGAGAGATACTCTGGCTTTATGAAAAATGACGTAAGGCGGTTTCGAATATCAGGCCTGAAGTTCAGAAATTCTTCTTGCTGATGTGATAACTACCAAAAAAGATGGTTTTCCAAGAAAGGAATTTCATATCACAATCATTTGCTTGTTCAGAGGGTTTCTGAGTTAGTCCTTGAAGAATAATAGTTAGGTCCCACAGCAGGACAGGATCTTTTATAGAGGGTCTAAGCAGAAAAATCCCTTTCTTGAAAGCCTTACACAGTTTAGGTGTTACAAGGGAATCAGGAACATCTCCTGTATGAACTTTAGAAATGGCTGCCATGTGAAGTTTTATAGTGGAAAAACTAGTACCTTTTTTGAAAAGAGTAGTAAGAAAGAAAAGAGTGTCTGGAACTGGGACTGAGAAAGGATTGATATTCTCTTTAGATGCCCAAGTGGCAAAGCTTTTCCATTTGCTTTGGTACCCTTTTTTAGTAGAGGCTTTTTGGGAAGCTAAAAGTATGTCTTGAACAGTGGAAGAAAGCCTGGATCTTTGTAGAATTACTGGAAAAGGAGATACCAAGAGGTCATTTTGAGGGTGAGTAGACTGGGATGTTGATTCCCCAATGGATTAGAGAGGAGATCCTGCCTGGGTTCCAGAATCCATGAGAATATTTCAGATGACACCAGAGAAAGGGGAACCATCTGTGATGAGGCCAGTAGGGGGCAATGAGGATTACTGAACTCTTCAGCCTTCTGGCTTTCTGCAGAATCTTCGGGATCAGTGGTAGAGGAGGATAGGAATAAAGGAGTCCATAGGTCTGGCGGGCCAGCCGTGAACTAGAGTATCCCTCAGGGACTCACTCAGAGGGGGGATCAGCATGAAGTGCTTGCTGCACTTGTTGTTTTGGGGAGAAGCAAAGAGGTTGCAGCAAGTTTGGCCCCAACGGCTGAAAATCAGATTTGCCACTGACTGATTGAGGGGACCATTTGTGAGGGGTCAGAATGGACCTGCTCAGTTTGTCTGCTAGAATGTTGGTTTTCCCCAGTATATGTGTTGCAACTGGAAAGCAGTCTGAAGATATCTCCCATTCCCAGACCCTCATGGCTTCTCTGCATAACTTGTAAGAACGGGTTCCTCCTTGCAAAAACACTAAAAAACACAGCAACCCTGTCACTAACAACAACAAAGTAGAAAGATATATAAATATAAATATAACCCCCCCCCCCTTTTTTTTGTTACAACTCACGATAGAGCTACGGAAAGGTAGAAATGCCAATCAGTTAGAGAAGAAACAGGAAGGTAAAATAGCAAATTAGTCCCTAATGCCTGCAAAAATCTGAAAGGAGGGGAAGAGAAGACTATGAGAAAAAAAGCACTGGAAATAAAAGAGAATACATTTACGAAGAAAAAAATTTGACTTATCATCACACGAGGAGAAATGTCTAATTAGACTAGGAATCTGCATCATACCAACTAGGCGGCAAACGAGATCTGGGGAAGCTGCAGAGACTGTAGGGCATTATGGGAAGAGGCAGGAGCTCAAGACTAGGATCCAAGTCTGTAAAAATATGGCTGAGTCAGATCCAAGGGTCAGATCCGTAACCCAATAGTGAGGTAGAATGAAAAGGACAACATCAGATAAAGCTGGTAAATTGTGCATCTTTTGTAATTTTGCAGAAAGTCCAGCAACAGCCATAATGCAACTGTTATCATCTGCTTTTTCTCTGCTTTGCCTCACATGATTCATTCCCTTTCTGTTATCAAAATCTGAACTTTCTAAATTTGTCACATTTGCTGAACTTGAAATAGTGCAGAGTCAGAATCCATAACTAAACCTTTGAAAGAGGTGATCTTTGTACTACATATATCTGCCTATGATACTGAAGATGTCTCACTTCTGTTTTCCCTCTGACATCTTCTCATCAGAGTGGTGTCATTGCCAGGAGAAGATTGAGCCACTGCTGTAATCCAGTTGGTCTGTTTTGAGTTTATTCTTCTTCTTTTTCAGAACTTCATCTTCCTATTTCTTTACATTATCTATAAGCTTCTGCATTTTCTATCAATAAAAGCCTGCATGCACTTCTGATTTTATGAGCTCTTCAGTTCATTAACTTCAGTGCAAATTCTTTGCTGTTTGTGAGTATTGTATTTAATAAGAATATATATCCAGTCTCAACAAGACCTCTTTCCATTTCTTAAATATGTTTAGATTTGCAACATTAATGTTGAATCGTAGTTTATTATCAACCTTCAGCCCTAGGAAAGATTTGAAGCTGTGTGTGTTGCTGGAGCAATAATTTGTCATAATAGACATTTAGCTGAGATGTTTATTCAGTTTGTTCGGCAAGAACCTTCTTCAGCAGCATGGGGATTCCATCAGCTGTCCTGTTTTTGAAGGATACAACTTTACTTGCAACTGCAGAAGAGCATTAAAAAAGTGCTGCTTTGTGGCACTGCAGTTAGCCTAATTGGTCACAGATGACCAGATGCTAATATAGCAATAACCGACTCTGTGATATGGTATATTGAAGATTTACCCATGGTTGGCACGCTTTAATCACGAGGGTGAAGTTGGTTATTGCTATTATACAGTGACATTATTTAAGAAAAAATTACTTACTTTTCTTAACTAATGCCTTTGTATGACGGTTCCGTGGTGTTCTGCTTTCACTGGATATCCTGCTGTTTTTTCTAATGTGCTGTGCATGTGTATGGGACTTGAGTTCTCACGGTTATGCAGTACATCAGTCTTTTTTTTTTTTTTTTTTTTTTAAATAAGGTTGACATTTGGACACATTAGAGATATGAGAAAGGTAGGATGTGTGTGTATGCATAAAATTATATATAACTATATGCAACTACATGTAATATATATATATATATATATATATATATATATAGATATATAGATATATATAGATAGATATATAGATATATATGTATACACACGTATGTTTATATATATATATATATATATATATATACATATATTTATATATATACTGAAACCTCACCTTTCAGAAATTTTATGTTTTATTTTATCAAACCCATGTAATCTAAAACTAGAGAAACAATGAAAATCAAAGGAAAGAAAACTATTTTTACAGACAACCCCCCCCCCCCCAATAAATATACTAACTCTGAGATTGCACAACAATGAGGAATAAGAAAACACTCCTTACCCCACTGTGAGAGATCTCTCACTAGCAGCTAGCAGTTCACCGGGTATGCACATCCCACAGACAGACTCATACACACACATGCCCACAGAAATACATACACACATGTTGATTATCTATTTTTACTTTGTTCTACATACATCAACCAAGGAAGTTTGATATATAGAAAAACTGGGATAAAATTGACCATCTCCATTCCGAATAAATACACAGCACCCTAGATATATAGATATGTGTGTATGTTTGTGTACATTCCCTTAAATTGGTGTTCAAAAACTTTAAATTCTGAATGATAAAAAGGCTGCTGAGGATAGGCTCCAGAGTCTCAAATAAACTTAAAAGATGCAAGGAAGTCTCAGCTGAGCAGTACTACTTTATTGTAACTCACACAAGCGCTTTCACAAATGCTTCATCAGGTGTATAGAACATCAAAAACACCTGCACCTTATATACATAGTAAAATAATCACATGACCTACTCTAATTAATTCTTAAAGACCCATTCATAAAACTCTATTATAAAAATAGTAGCATATATATTAAAACAAACAATAAAAACTTTTTGCAAATAATACCTTACCATATATAAATATAAATAAGAACATATATAGAAGTATATTATTATCTATGATAGGGGAAAAAATAAATTACTTAAATAAAGCCCTTTTACTAAGCACAGGTTTCATTGGAACATGGTCATTAAGACCATGCCCTTGATTAGCTCTCAACATCACTATCCACTTGGCCTCCGTCTCTTCAGTTCTACCTCTAATGTCACCCACCCTTGGATTCTCATACGTCCTGGATAGAACCATAAAAAGAAACTTGTGCTGTACCCCTTTACTTAAAACATGCTTAGCTAATGCATTATTGCAACTACCTTTACCAATGTGGTAATTGTGCTCCCTCATTCTATCCTTCAAAGCACGATCTGTCTTACCAACATAGAAACATTTGCATAAAGTGCAAGCGCTTGTGTGAGTTACAATATAGTAGTACTGCTCAGCTGAGACTTCCTTGCATCTTTTAAGTTTATTTGAGACTCTGGAGCCTATCCTCAGCAGCCTTTTTATCATTGTGTTCTTCAGTTTTTATTGCTGTGGAGGTTTTTGGTGCCTAGCCTTTTGTGTTTTTTTATTAAATTCTGAATGTCATGCTCACTTATACCAATGATAAAAAAACATTGAAACTATACAAATCTCACAAAGAAACAGACAATCTCTTTTTGTGATCACTCAACTAGATAAAAAAAAGCTACCAATGCTTTCAGACATAGTGTTATTATTAGAGAAAGCTGTTTTGGTAAAGTATTATCTATGTTAGGTATGACACACATGCGTAAAGAAGGACATGGGGACTTTACACACCACTGTACTACCTTACACGTGTGCTAACTCTAACTGTAGCCCTAATGCTGTTGCTGCCCCTAACCCCCCAAACCTACACATTTCATTACCAAAATCCTTTGCCTAATAGTACCACTACACAAAACACGTACAAACACACACACACACACACATTTCATGTACTGCAAAAAACACACAAACCACTAAAGCTATCACCTATGCTAGTCCTGACTCTAGCAGTAACCTTTAAGCACACACACATCTTGTAACAAACATGCACAAAACACTGAAGTCTATCCCATTCCGTAGTCCTAACTCTAACCATAAGCCATAAACACTCACACATGCCCTCCTGCACCTAATGCCAAAACTTTTGGTATATGCAAATGTTTCAGCATTAAAGCAAAATCCCACTTAACTTCAAACAACCACAGCCCACTCAAAAAAGGATGACTCAATGTTACTAGCTTTGACATTTCCTGCACTCAAACAGGAGTACTTTTGATGAAACAAGTCAACAGTAAACTCTGTCAATTAAAAATGTAATGTGTTGTCAATCTTGCCTTTATTCTCACTGATGGGTCGGATCCGTCTCAGCCTTTACAAAAGCTCAAGCACTTCAGCAAAGCTCGTGGGCATCCTTCCCTACCCATGATGCAGTTCCCCAGCTTCCTCACATCTCATTTGCGATGCTGTGAGAAGGATCTTCTAGCAAGCTCTGGGCTAAGATTTGCTATTGATTACTACTTTTCATATCTTTTAGTCTTATTATTATCTTTGTAACGTATAATTAACATTTCTTCACTAGTTTTGTGCCTTCCCTAATTTAGTAGAAGTTTTCCCTTGTTAGTTTCCATTAGCATCCATTTAAGTTAGAGAACGTCTAACTTGCACACGTTTTTGTTAGAGGGTGTTCCTTTACCTTTCCCTTCCTCTTATTTGTTGGTAGTGTTTGGTAGTTGCTTCTTCCTCTCCCTTTCCGGTTACCATCCGTTTTAGTTAGAGGGTGGTTCACCAAGTCCATTTATGTTGGAGGATTTACCCCCCCCCCTTCCTGTTACTGTTGTTGTTATTCAAAAAGAGAGAGAGGTCTTTTCATTCCTTATCTTCTTTACCTTTAATTAGTTAGTGTATTGTGCTTCAGTTTTGCAAACTAGTTCTTGACCAGTATGTCTCAAAAAGAAGGCAAGCCCTTAAGATTCAAAAAATGTGAGAAGTGCATTAAAAAGATGCCCCTTTGTGACTCTCACACTTTATGTGTATACTGTTTGGGGCCTTTTCGTGTACAGGAGTCCTGTTCCATATGCCATGCTTTCAACCTGAGGGCACTTAAATAGAACAAAAATAAGTTGATCTTGAAGGGGATAGTGAAAACCCCGTTTTCTGAGGCTATTTCTACTGATCCCTCCTCTCCAAAATCGGATAAGTCCAAGAGAACGGGAAAAACGGCCTTCTCCAGCTCTGAAATCCTCATTGGAGCTGAAAGCCAAACAACCAAAAGTGTCTCCTCCAACAGCACCTACAGAGTAGATGGCTACCTCTGGAGCAAGGACTTCATTGGAGCAGACAGAATCTTCGGCCCCAAAATCCTGTATTGATTCCTCGGCTCCGAAAAACCCATTACCTACTGGGTACCATTATTGGAGCTGGTCTCCATCCTTGGAGCCGATTACTTCTTGTCTCCCTTCACCATTCTTGACCAGATCCAGACATACCTCTCAACTGTCCAGATTTTCAGCTCATAATTTTGGACTTTTCCTCATAAAATGTGTGATTTTCTGACAAATCACTGGGATGATCTGAGGATTGAAGTCACTAAATAATGACATACACTTGAGTTTCAGACTTCAAATACTTCAGAAAATGCATGTTAATACAAACACTTATATTCCAGTAACTTTCTAAGTTTATAAGAGCATTATTTAAAATCTGTCCCTATTTTTGGGCCTTTGTTCTCCCATTTTGTCAGGCTTTGTCCAGATTTCTAGCATTAAGAGGTTGAGAGGTATGGATCCAGATCCCAACATTGTCTACCAGGTCAACTAGGAGCCTCTCAGACGAAGATGTGGATAAGGTGGTGCAGAGGCTTCTCAACACACTTGCTTTCCCAAGCTTCTTTTGGATCCTAACCCAAAGGAGTTGGATCAGACTCATCTACCCTCTTCATTGCCTTCTCATCCTCTGATTCATCTTTTGGTTTCGGAGCCAGAGGATTCCAATATCCATCTGGTGTCTATATCGTGTCTGGGGCCTCTTGACTCCTTGGATCCAGTGTCTGCCCCAAGCATCTCCACCCATTCGGAGCAGGAGACTTCTGGGAGCCAACGCTCACCAATCGGGTCCTCGGAGCTGGCTCAAATCTCCTTGGATCTACCCTATCTCTCAGGGCCTCTGCATAGATGGGTTCGGCTCCCACCTCATCTTCAGGGCTTCTGTCTTCTGATCCACAGGCTCTTTTGGCCCAGACATCCATGTTGTTGGGTTCGGGGTATTCTTTGGAGCAAGGGCAGACTGCTTTCAAAGTTATGAGGAGGGTGATGATTGCTGCCCAGTCTCAGGCACAGTCCTTCTCGGAGCTTTCTCCCTTGTCAGCACAGATGTCTTTACACCCTCACCCCCATCCATAGGGCCACAGAGATCCCAAGCCTCAGGATGTTCCTCAGGGGACTCCCCCCTCTTCTGAAACTTCCCCAGAATACCCCACTGAGGAAGCCCCTCTGAAGAATCCATGCAGGAGGAAGCATCTAGATTCCCCAGAGGAGTCTGTCATTTCAGATACAGACCTCAGTGAAGAAGAAGGGTCCCCACTGTCACCTCGTGAGGACATCTCCTTGACAAAGGAGACATCATAGAACTTTTAAAACAGAGAGGTGACTGGCAGTGCTCTTCCCCTTTGGCCGAGGAGTCAGTATACCTGAAGGCCTTCGGATCTCGACCTTCAACCTCTTAGGTGGCACCACTTTCCAAAGAGCTTATTGCGTTAATCTCTCAGAAGGCCTGGGAGCCCCTAGATTCCATAGAACCCACTGCTAGGAGGTCAAACAAATATATTACAGCTCCTAAGGACCAAGCTTTCCTTACCAAAGGTGTAGTAGTGAATGCCATGGTCATGGCAGCTGCCACGAAAAAGGAACTTTCCGAGACCATTTCCTTTATCCATCCTTCTAATAAGGATTCCAGGACCATGGGTAGGTATGGGAAGCGCATCTTCTCATCAGTGGCTTTTACATTGCGATTGTTGAATTATCTCACTCATTTCATCAGACTTCAGAGGAACCTATTGAAAGAACTATCAGACTCCCTCTTTTTAATGTCTCCAAATCTTTTGGGTTTCTAATACCATGACGGGAATAGACCCCATTCCTAAGTCAAAGTACGATTAAAGTTCATGAAATTAGTATTGTTTCACTCTTTGATGTCAGCCAAAAGTGCTCTTTGCAGCACCCGCAGTGTGCCCAAGTAATGGATCCTTCTGCAATTTGTATGGATTTACATGTATTGGTAGCATATCTAAATATGATTGTAGACTTTTTTTATAAGACCCATTGCTCCTACTACTATTGGAACTATCTGGGTATCTTTCTTCCACATTGCTATAATTTCTGCCTTCAAATCCTGATATTTTATGACTTTGTCTCTCTCTATATGCAGGACACTGCAGTCACTGGGTGTGGCAATTTCAATGATCAATGCTACTTTTGTCTTCTTTTCTTGGACCACTATATCCGGTTTGCTGGCATCTATCTTTGAACTGTCAGTAATGGATTATACCATGTGATGTAGACTCATCATTTTCTATGATGCTTTGTGGCTCATGTTTCCAGTGTTTTTCAGCCACTTCAGTACCATAATATTTGAACAATCCCCAGTGCAGTAGTCTCGCCACGTTATTATGCCTTTCAGTATACAGTCCTTCTGCCTTTAGTATGTCGCAAGCAGCAACAAGGTGTGCAACTGTTTCCAATTCTGTTTTGCAAACTCTACATTTGTCTCTTTCTCCCACATGTTCAATGGACTTGTAAGCCAACGTGTACATAGCCCGCTATCTTGTACCGCCAGTATTAACGTTTCATCCCTTGGTTTGAATTTGCCTCTCTTTAACCATTCCTGATCAACATAAGGTTCTTCCAGATGTTTTCTATACTTGCAGCTATATTTATGCATTTTCCACATTTCTTGTCTTCTCATCTGGATCTTCACCTTATATTTTTTTCTTTTGTTTTTTTGGCACATTCAGTTTCTGCCTGATTTTTATCTACTTCTGGTTTGATTTCCATTCCTGCTTGACACCGATATGCTTCTGCTAGATTAAGCAGAAAAGTCATCTTAGATTTATTCTTCTCATGTTTCAAAACTTTCACAATGTTTGGATCTTGTGAGGTCAGCGGCTATGTGTGGAGTCCAGCAATTGCAGATCTATACATGTAATCAATTTCAAGGAGGCCCATCCCTCCTTCAGAACGGGAACTATATAATCTTGGTATGCACTGATTTTTATTTATTTATTTTATTTATTTAATATTTGGTAACTGGGAAAGTCCAACTTGGAATGAAGCCAATTTTCAGCAGAGGCCTGGGAAGAAATGCTCCAGATTCATGTCTTTGTAATGTGGGAGGAAACCGGAGCACCCAAAGGAAACCCACACAAACGCAGGGAGGACATGCAGACTCCACATAGACGGCAACCCAGGCGAGAATCGAACCGGAGAACCTCTTGCTGTAAAGTGACAGCGCTACCGCTGCACCACTGCGCCGTCCAATTTATAAATCATTTGGTGAGCATGAAGCATCCTTCTTGCTCCAGGGAGCTGTAGCTGATGCAGCGGCAGATAAGGTCAATGCACAGCTTGCTACCCTCAATTCGGTGATCAAGCCATCCATGACACTCATTTCATATCCAGCAGATGGAGTGAGTACGCCTGCGGATTTAGGCATCTCTTTTAGGAGGCAGGCCTGAACGCACGTTTGCGATTTTGCAGAGCCCTTTAAGTCTTCCTTTGTTAATGCTCCCTTTGATGGTTCATCTGTCTTTGTCCCAAAGTAAAAGAAATACTAACCCAGTGTGAACAGGAGGGTAAGACCTTGTCTGCCATTAGAGTATGTTTTTCCACACCCCCAGACAATTTCCAAAAAGTCAGAAAGGTAGTGGAAAGAGGTGGTTCAAGAAATCACAAAGGTCTTACCAGGAGACACAAGGTGGTAGTTTCCCCAGAGGCAGAGGAGGCTCACTGAATCAGGGCTCCAGAAAATTTTTCTTTGGCAGACCTTTTCATCATTCCTGAAGGAGTGCCCGACTGCTCGCCTTTAGAGGTAGTCGGGGGATGACTGCTGCTGCACCTAGAATCCAGGTGAGATAACCAATGACAGATGGTTGTGGAACATAATATCCAAGCGTCATATCATCCCTTCTCTTTCCCCACTCCCTTAAACAAATCAGTTCCAGACTTTCCACCCAGTCAAAAGGAATAAGCAACGTTAGAAATTCAAAAGTTGCTAAGAAAAAAAGTCATCCAAGAAGTCCCTGCAGACCAGATAGGATCCAGAACTTACTCAAGATTCTTTTTAGTTCCAAAGAAAACAGGGGACTGGAGACCAGTCTTGGATCTCAGCAAACTAAACAAATCAGTGAAGAAAGCCAAGTTCCGGATGGTGACACTGCAGTTGATACTTCCATTCCTGGAAAAAGACAGTTGGGTGTGCTCTATAGACCTTCAGGATATGTACTACCACATCCTAAAGGAATGATGATCCAAAAGGTTCTTGCACTTCGGCTAGGACCAGTCACTTCCAGTTTCAAGCTGTGCCCTTTGCTTTCACTACAGACCCCAGAGTGTTCGCCAAATGCATGGTGGTAGTGGCAGCTCACCTGAGATGCCAAGCATTCCAGGTGTTTCCATATCTGGATAACTGGCTCATAACCTCCCTGACCAGACATCTACTGCTACAAGCCAGGGACTACACACTCAAGCTTTGCTCCTCCCTAGGCATTACCATAAATTACAACAAATCTCCTCTAGAGCCATCTCAAAACTTAAATTTTATAGAAGCAGAGATAGATACAACCACGCTGATAACAAGACTCCCTCACAACAGAGTGCACAATCTTCGTTTACATGTCAGATTGTTAATCAAGAAAACTCAAGCCAGTGCAGAAACAATTGCTCCAAGTTCTGGGGAAAATGTCAGCATCTATTGTACTTATTCCTCTAGCTCGCCTATATATGAGGATACTTCAATGGTTACTTTCCACATAATGATTGAGCCTGGAACTACCAGTGTCGCACAAGATTCTCATAACCAATTCTTGCAAAAAGGATCTCGAGTGGTGGATTCACTCCCCTTCAGCGTCTCAAGGCTGTCCCTTTATCCCCCCTCAACCCCAGGCCACCATGACCATGGATGCTTCCCAGATAGGGTGGGGGGGCATAATGTGGGAGAGACAGTCCAAGGCACCTGGCAGGAACACGAGGCTCACTTGCACATAAACATCTGAAAAATGAGAGCAGTGCTCTTGGCATTGCAAGCATTTCAGAACACTCTCCCACTAGGAATTATACCAATTCAGTCAGACAGTATGTCAGTAGTCTGGTACATAAGCAAACCAGGAGGAACCAGATCTTACCCCCTTTGTTTAGAAGCTCTAAGGTTTTGGCAATGGGCAACATTCTCCAACCATTTTTTGGTTGCAATCCACATCCCAGGGAAATCAAATGTTATTGCAGACAAATTGAGCAGGGCCATATGGCCCGCACGAGTGGTCCCTCAATCAGAATGTAGCAGAAGAGATTTTCCGAAAATGTGGCCAGCCTTGCTGTGATCTTTTTGCTTCACCCACCAATGCCAAATGCAGCAACTACTTTGCCCTAATCTCTTCTATGGGGAAGTCACCAAGGGATGCACTTGTTCACGATTGGCCTCTGGGACTTGTATATGTTTTCCCTCCAATTCCACTGATTCCCAAGTTATTGCAGAAAGCAAGTTTGTTGGAGACCACGATGATCTTGATTGCACCCTACTGGCCTTTTCAGATCTGGTTTCCCTTCCTACAGCCTCATCTTCTGGACAAATCATGGATTCTGGAGCTGGCTTTTATTAAATCAAAAGGTGCTTCAACAAAGTATTAGTTTAAGGGTGTGCACACTTATGCAACCAGCTTATTGTACATTTTTTATTTTTTGTATTTTTCCCCCTAACAGATTTGTTTGTTTTTCAATTGAATTGTACAGGTTATAGGTCACATTAAAGGTGGAAAAAGTTTTGAAATGATTTATTGTGGTCTCATTTTTTATATCACAAAAACCTGGCATTTTAACTGGGGTGTGTACACTTTTTA